>NC_056739.1:1641761483-1641851483 GCF_019279795.1 Protopterus annectens | reverse complement strand
GCATCATCATACTTTATATAGCAATACCACACCTGTTACAAAATGCATTACTGCTTACAAAGAATGAAGAACAGCAATAAATAACCAAGGCCTAGTGATTCTGCTTCCTTGAAAAATAAAGTAATAATAATAATAATAATAATAATAATAATAATAATAATAATAATAGAGATGCAGATAAAGAAATGGAAATGGTTCCAAGATATATTTTCTAAACATTTTTGTGCACTGAGAAGATTACATTTTAAATCAGAAAGAAAAGAACTTTGCACCTGCACTTGTGTAACGTCACTTTTTTATTTGAAAAATAATATCTAAGTACCTAGCTTGCTGAATGGAAGCCACAGATGATTCTACTAACCTGATTGTACTGGGCTGTACTTAGGCTACCTAACATTTAAGCAAGAACATACCTTTTCTACACTGGGCATAAATCAGGTTAATGGCTTATGGCACATTCAGCATGCTTTTTTGATTTTCTGTGCTGGCAGCAAAAGTTAAATTATAAATAATTTTTCTTACACTGCTGCATTGTTTACTAAAAGGCTTAGTTCTGTAAGATGTTTAATAACAGTTACCTGCAAATTATATTTCATTTGAAGGCATTTGAATCAGTGATATGTGCTTACAGTAAATCATCCTTGATATCTATGCCCTAGTGAGGTTCATCTACGAAGACAAATGCTACTAACGCTGACAGCGTGACACATTCTTGAGTGATGGCACCTTGATGTTTGGAAGGGGATGCAGTTTGATCATTTCACTTGGTTAACTTTGCTGTCATATTCTCAGAGATTTATGATACTAATTTTATCCAATGACATGGAGAAATGAGCTCATGAATTATTAATCAGGCAATATTCATCTGATTATTACATAAGTGATGTTAGGTGTTTATAGAGCAATATGACAATAATTTCTAAATTAAATCTATATGTTTGTATTCCGCTAGCTGCACACATCAACAGTTTGTTGATATCAAGAAGCCTTAGATAGATTCATTGATACATAGATATTATACAGCAATACTCACTCTGACACACACCCACACACACAAACACACACACACACACACACACACACACACACACACACACACACACACACACACACACACACACACACATTGGATGAGTTTGGGTGCAAATAGACTGGGAGAAAAAAATGAGAGATTCCAATATATGTGTGTGTGTGTGTGTGTGTGTGTGTGTGTGTGTGTGTGTGTTTGTGTGTGTAAGTAAGAGAGGAAGAGAGAGACAGTAGGAAATCTACTGCTGCTATTTACCAAATCACTGGTAATATGAGACATTGTAAAGCATTATCTAAATCACCTTTTTAAATCATCAGATTGTGTCAGATTAATGTCAGAACCAGTATTAAGGTATTTCTACAGATGCAGAGTAAAATGCCAGTTTATTTTAATTTAATTTAATAAGCATTTTGTTTCTAATGTTTGATAATTTTATGGTACTGAAGTCAAATGTGAATTTTTCTCAGATGTTTGTTTTATTGTCAGGAATGTTTACTAGGATTGCTTTAATTTTTTTTAATTTGCTACTTAGGATAGGATTTTTTAAGTCTGCTTTTTGTGTTTTTAATGTGCTTTCCTAACCAAGAAGGTCATATTGTTTATGGTCTAAAATAATTACATATGATTTGTTTTATTTTATGAGGATTAGTTGAATATTTTTACATTTATTATCAAGTCATTATTACTACTTACATGTTTTAAAGTTTTGTACTGTTGTTTTTTAACTGGTGGAAGAATGCTGAAATGCTGTTTGTGCAAGTTTTAGCATAAAGTTTTAATTTCAGACTTTATTAGTCTAATGTGTAATGTAAGGGTTAGAGTTATAGAAATTGTTCTATTGTGGTTAATGTGTGCTGCTTCTGTTTATTGGTAGTTAGACTGTAGACACCGCTATGTGTTCAGTGTAAATTAGGTTCAATAATTAATAACATGGGCTGAGTGGTGATAAATGCTTGATGATGTAGGAAAAGTGATAAAAATCAAGTTAGAATTTGTGTGTGCATAATAATAGGAATCTATTATTTCAGATCGAATGAGCACAACATCAACTTTCAGAATATCGATATAAGAACATTACGCACAATTATTGAAACAATGGCAGCAATTGAACCTTGATACAGGGTTCAATTATATCAAATTACTCATCATTTTTTTTAAAGCAGCAGAAGATAAAATTATGACAACTATTTAAGCACGTCAAAACAAGTTATACCATACTTTTCTGGAACACCTGGTAGATGGAAAATTGAATGAGAAAATAGACACTGTGGTATTATATGAGAGAAAATTGCTGAATATAAAGACTAAGAAGATAGCGAGAGATACATATGTTTTTTGTAAAGGATATGTGTTCGCATGGTCGAGGGATAATAGTAGACAGACTCCTGATGTTACAAGCAATAACTCTTCTAGTAAGGCTTCTTCTATACATCATAATTCCAGTGTATTAGATCCAAGCAACACTAATTATCATGTGACTAATCAGCATATAGAGCTAATGTGTTGATTATTAATGGCTCATAAGGTATGGAAGGTAATCAAGGTAACATCCAGCATATTAGTTCCCAGCCTGATGCAAGAAGAAAAACTATTTCCAGCAGAAGTAATACATCGATGGAACAGGTTTTTGTAGAACTACTCTTACCAATCAATTGGAGAGAAGTAAGGAAGCACAGACAATCATGGAGTTGAGGAAGGGTCAAAAGAAAATTTATGGCAGAGAAGGGATAGTACCAAACCGTCAAGAAAATATGGAAGCTAATAGTGACTCATTAGTCTTGAATATCTCTAGCAAAATTCTGTCTTTAGATGCCGTTTCAATATTAGAAAAAAGGACTTTCATACATTCCTACTTAATCTGCCAATGCAGCAGAAACTATTATTGATTTAAAAATGTTTCTCAGGAATGTCATGTTAAAATTCAACTACCAAACACAGGATGCAGGTATTGTCAATATTTATAAAAAAACTAGTATGTTTACGCTTATTGCGCATCTGTTAGTAGAAGCATTTAATAAAATTTGTTCAAATGAAATATATGACAACTTAAATAAAGACAAGACTGATAAGATATTTATAATATCACTAGACAAGAAAGACAACCTTTGGAAAATGTACAGAAAAAACATACTATTACTATCAAAGAAGCAGATAAAGGTGTTCCTGCAGTAATAATGGATACAGTTGATTACAGCAAAACAATGGAGGATATGTTAAATTATAGCACAACATATTCCTATATTGGTTTAATTGATATACATAATATGAAGGCTAAGACAGATAAGTAACTAGATGAATTATTATATTTAAGATAGATCACTATAGAAATTCATGACTGTTTGAAAGTTGACCATCCATTGTTACCTATTATACAAGGTATTCTTTAAATAGATAAGAATCCCCTCCATCCCCCCATTTAGACCAATTGTAGCAGGGGCAAGTTGGCTGACCGAACCTTTCTTAATTATTGAGAAGCACCTCTGACCAGTTATTGATAAGAATCCTCATATATGGAAGGATACTCAACAATTTTTACAAGATCTCTATGCATAGATGATTGGATAGTAGAAAAGAATTTCTGTTACTAACTATGGATGTTTGGGTCTTTATTTACCATAATCCAAAAAAAAGTAATGTTCGTGGTATCCCCAAAGTCTCATACAACTCACTAAACAAGTATAGTGGGTCCAAAAACAAAACAGTGTAAGAAACTTCTATGTATGGAAGATTTTCAATCCATATATATCTAGTTAATCACTGTATATTAATCAGATCAAATAATGGTAGTAGACGCAGCAAACTTAAACTTGTCCTAAGTCAAAAAATAATAAAAAATATATAATTTAAAATATTATGCAGAATTACTAAGTATTAAAAAGTAATCCAAGCAGGGTAGACAGTCTGTTTCCATTCAAAAATCCTTTATTAAGTTATTTAATAAAGGATTTATGACTGGAATCAGACTGTCTACCCTGCTTAGAGTACTTTTGAATACTTAGTAATTCTGTATAGTATTTCAAATTATATATATTTTTATTATTTTTTGACTTAGAATAGTTCGCTACTTTTACTACCATTATCTGATCTGGTTAATATACACTGATTAACTAGATATATATTGATTGAAAATCTTCGACACAGATAAGTTTCTTACACTATTTTATTTACCATAATCCCTAACAAGATAAGTGCAGAAGCCATCAAATTTTATTTGAGTTCTTCTTGGTATTATGATGATAAGTTTATACAATTATTATGTAAATTTATGTCCATTGTTCTGTCATACAATGCATTTGTATTTAATAGAAAATATTGTTTACAGTGGGATGGTGTGGCTATGGGCACATCATGTGCCAATACTTCCGCCAACTTGGTTATGGTGGTATGGGAAAATCAGTATGTATTTCATGCAGGCAGATTTAGACTACTTTTTCATTCTACTACCATTTTGTGGACAACATCTTTTAATATGGACAGGTACGATAAAAGAACTAGATGAATTCTTTCACTATTTACAAAATGATGTAAAAATGTAAAGACAAATACAAACTGATAAAAAACAAAAACAGAGCCACGGAACCTTGCTCCAGCTAAACAAACCACTCGTAGTGAATCCGAAAAAAACTGAACGCAAATTTTATTATTGAGCGTTTTCGCCTTGCTAAAATTGCTTGGCTTCCTCAGAGATCAAATAAAAGTAGTCAATTAATCAAGCTTAAATACTTGTAGGAAGTGATGTCACTGAATAACCATTTTTTTTAAAAAACACATTTTTTAAAAAAACATCTTTTAAGAAACCATCACAAAACCATATACATAAGTTTATAATACAAAACATTAATCTCTTTAGAAAATAAATATTACATTCTAATCATCTATAATAATAAACACATCTATATAAAAAAAATAATTCATAAGACAAAAAACATCCACATGTATATCTATCAACTTGTGCATAAAACTATGTTAAAACCTATCTAATGACCAATTATATACCCATTAAAGATGTACTATAGCTAATAAATCTTGTAATTCATGACAAAAAGTCAGCATAAATAGCTTCTTAATTTTAAGCCAGGTAAAATATTACAATTATCATTTAACCCGGGGGCATGAAAGGCATCCGTTCTAAACTGCCACTCCAATTCCCTCAATTCTAACAATAATGGGAAAGGACCCCCTCTAATTGATGGAGTGATTTGATCTATCGCCATGAAAGAAAAACTATGTCCTGGAAAATCCATCAAGTGCTTAGATAGCGCATTGTTGGGATTTTCTGTTCTCATGGCGTATTGGTGCTCGTACAGACGATCACGCAATCTGCGGTCCGTCTTCCCAATATAGAAAGACGGACAGCAGTTGCAGAAAGCAGCATACACTACTGCTTTACTTTCACAATTAAGGGGCATTCTGATGGTATATTTCCTGTCCCTTATTGAAAAGGTCTGACCAACCTTAATAAGGTTACATCTGTTACAAAAGCCACATGGATACATCCCCAACCTTTTATTAAACCGTGTATCGGGGTTATTCATCTGCAGTAACTCCTTTAAGTTCTTACTCCTCTTGAAAACAAATTTGGGACAAGTACCAAATTTTTTAACTAACAAGGGGTTACTCAAAATGAAGTCCCAATTCTTCTGGATAATTGACACAATTTCTCTAGAATCAAAACTAAATGTAGTAATATAACAAAGGGTGGGATCAAAACTTTTTCCTTCAATCAACCTTCTATTCTCAGTACTCGAAACAATTTCTTGCGAAGAAAAGGATGTTAAAGCAACCTCCACTATGTTACTTGACAAAATAGCCCTGAAAAAACCATTAACTCTTTTTGTAGTTACTTCATCCAAAATGTCATATACAAATTTGGGAGGATAATTTCGCTTCAGGAACATGTCAGTTAGAATATTACACTCAGCATAGAATAAGTCCAACGTACTGCACATTCTCGCTGCCCTGACAAATTGGCCTTTAACTATGGCCTTCTTCTGTCCACGTGGGTGGTGACTAGAAAAGTGTAAGAATGAATTGCAGTACGTTGGCTTTCTATAAATTGCTGAAACAAACTACCTAGTTTGTAAATTTTTCTCGAGTTTCACATCGAGAAAGTCTATTTCTGTTGTCGCAAAACTGTGAGTGAATTTCAAAAATTCTGTGGTAGTGTTAATTTTAGACACAAAATTATCAGCTACCATTGTATCCCCTTCAAATAAAATAAAAATATCATCTAGATATCTCGTATAATATTTGATAGGTTTTGTTAGGTCCCTTGAAGCAAAGAGGAAGTTTTTCTCCCAGTAGCTCATAAAAAAGTTCGCCACCACTGCTCCACATGGGGAGCCCATGGCGACGCCTTTTTTTTGTAAGAAAAATTTTTTGTCAAACATAAAGTAGTTTGAGGACAACACTATGTCCAACACTCCAATGATTACATCAATCTCATTACTTGGGGCCCCTATTTCCAATAGTAACAAAGATAACCATTCCAGGGCTTCATTATGAGGAATAGAGGTATATAAGTCAACCACATCAACAGTGAGAAAATTCACCTCACTGTTGAAGGGTTGACTATTGATGGCCTCTAAAAAAGACCAGGAATCTTTACAAATCAATGGTAAATGTCCCATATATTTAGACAGCAGTTTGTCAACCAATTTGGCTGAAAAATAAGTAATGGAGGACCTACCGTCTATTAAAGCTCTCATTGGGGGGTTCAACAAGTCTTTATGTATCTTTGGGATGCCAAACATCACAGGTATTTTTGGTAGTGTTATATCTATAAAATTGTATGTATCGTGATCTATTTTGTTTTCAAGAAACAAATCACGGTAATAACCCCTTATTCTTTTATATGTACAATGAACTTCGTTAAGGGATGCTTCGGCATATGCTACTGAATCCAAAATACTAAACATCTTTTCTTTATAAATGGTATCCTCAAGTACCACAAGACCTCCCCCTTTGTCAGGCTTAAGCAGTCTAATAGACTTGTTGCGAAGATTACGCAACATTTCTGTTTGGGCCCTGGTAATGTTAGACTCATATTTAGACCTCGTCTTAAGATTGTTAGCAAATAGGTGTCTCAAATCCACCTCACATGCTTGTTCAAAAACAAAAAGTGCAGGATGAAGGGGTGGATTAAACACACTTGGGGGTTTCAAGGATGGAAGACTACAAGAGTTGTTAACTTCTTCATTAAAAAATAATTTCAGATTCAACTTTCTAATAAAGCATTTCAAATTTATAAGCTCCGTAGATACATCACCAGACCTGCTAGGGACAAAAGTGTATCCATACGCTAACAATTCAATTAATTCTTTTTCAAATTTACAGTCCGTAAAATTATAAATTTTGAAGTCACCACTTGAATTTGTCAGAATGTCAAGAGCCCCTGTCCCGACATATGAGTCCCACTCAATGTCCTCCGTTTGATTTCTCGTTAACGTCCCTTCAGTCGAAGTCAACACAGAGGAACTGTTTGGTTCCAATTCTATCTCCTGTTGGGACGTTGTCGCGGATTCCATTGTTCTAAAAAATTGTTGTTGTTGTTGTTATGCCAGTTAGTATTACTTCTTTTATTATTAGCGTAATAATTCTTTATTCTATTACTGCGTCTTGGGCCAGCAACAGAATTGTTGTATTCCCCCTGGTCAAGTACATCATCATTAATATTTGCCTCTGCATGATGGTTTACAACCGAATCATTAGTGGAGTTTGTCCCAGTAGTTGCTAGACCCTCTCGTTCTAAAAAACGGAGTTTAGGATAAGCAGTATCTGATTGATAAGCCTGACTATCTCTACATATACATATGTACATATAAAAGAATAAGGGGTTATTACCGTGATTTGTTTCTTGAAAACAAAATAGATCACGATACATACAATTTTATAGATATAACACTATCAAAAATACCTGTGATGTTCGGCATCCCAAAGATACATAAAGACTTGTTGAACCCCCCAATGAGAGCTTTAATAGACGGTAGGTCCTCCATTACTTATTTTTCAGCCAAATTGGTTGACAAACTGCTGTCTAAATATATGGGACATTTACCATTGATTTGTAAAGATTCCTGGTCTTTTTTAGAGGCCATCAATAGTCAACCCTTCAACAGTGAGGTGAATTTTCTCACTGTTGATGTGGTTGACTTATATACCTCTATTCCTCATAATGAAGCCCTGGAATGGTTATCTTTTTTACTATTGGAAATAGGGGCCCCAAGTAATGAGACTGATGTAATCATTGGAGTGTTGGACATAGTGTTGTCCTCAAACTACTTTATGTTTGACAAAAATTTTTCTTACAAAAAGCGCCATGGGCTCCCCATGTGGAGCAGTGGTGGCTTAACTTTTATGAGCTACTGGGAGAAAAACTTCCTCTTTGCTTCAAGGGACCTAACAAAACCTATCAAATATTATACGAGATATCTAGATGATATTTTTATTTTATTTGAAGGGGATACAATGGTAGCTGATAATTTTGTGTCTAAAATTAACACTACCACAGAATTTTTGAAATTCACTCACAGTTTTGCGACAACAGAAATAGACTTTCTCGATGTGAAACTCGAGAAAAATTTACAAACTAGGTTGTTTGTTTCAGCAATTTATAGAAAGCCAACGTACTGCAATTCATTCTTACAATTTTCTAGTCACCACCCACGTGGACAGAAGAAGGCCATAGTTAAAGGCCAATTTGTCAGGGCAGCGAGAATGTGCAGTACGTTGGACTTATTCTATGCTGAGTGTAATATTCTAACTGACATGTTCCTGAAGCGAAATTATCCTCCCAAATTTGTATATGACATTTTGGATGAAGTAACTACAAAAAGAGTTAATGGTTTTTTCAGGGCTATTTTGTCAAGTAACATAGTGGAGGTTGCTTTAACATCCTTTTCTTCGCAAGAAATTGTTTCGAGTACTGAGAATAGAAGGTTGATTGAAGGAAAAAGTTTTGATCCCACCCTTTGTTATATTACTACATTTAGTTTTGATTCTAGAGAAATTGTGTCAATTATCCAGAAGAATTGGGACTTCATTTTGAGTAACCCCTTGTTAGTTAAAAAATTTGGTACTTGTCCCAAATTTGTTTTCAAGAGGAGTAAGAACTTAAAGGAGTTACTGCAGATGAATAACCCCGATACACGGTTTAATAAAAGGTTGGGGATGTATCCATGTGGCTTTTGTAACAGATGTAACCTTATTAAGGTTGGTCAGACCTTTTCAATAAGGGACAGGAAATATACCATCAGAATGCCCCTTAATTGTGAAAGTAAAGCAGTAGTGTATGCTGCTTTCTGCAACTGCTGTCCGTCTTTCTATATTGGGAAGACGGACCGCAGATTGCGTGATCGTCTGTACGAGCACCAATACGCCATGAGAACAGAAAATCCCAACAATGCGCTATCTAAGCACTTGATGGATTTTCCAGGACATAGTTTTTCTTTCATGGCGATAGATCAAATCACTCCATCAATTAGAGGGGGTCCTTTCCCATTATTGTTAGAATTGAGGGAATTGGAGTGGCAGTTTAGAACGGATGCCTTTCATGCCCCCGGGTTAAATGATAATTGTAATATTTTACCTGGCTTAAAATTAAGAAGCTATTTATGCTGACTTTTTGTCATGAATTACAAGATTTATTAGCTATAGTACATCTTTAATGGGTATATAATTGGTCATTAGATAGGTTTTAACATAGTTTTATGCACAAGTTGATAGATATACATGTGGATGTTTTTTGTCTTATGAATTATTTTTTTTTATATAGATGTGTTTATTATTATAGATGATTAGAATGTAATATTTATTTTCTAAAGAGATTAATGTTTTGTATTATAAACATATGTATATGGTTTTGTGATGGTTTCTTAAAAGATGTTTTTTTAAAAAATGTGTTTTTTAAAAAAATGGTTATTCAGTGACATCACTTCCTACAAGTATTTAAGCTTGATTAATTGACTACTTTTATTTGATCTCTGAGGAAGCCAAACTATTTACAAAATACCACTACTTACTTAAAGTCTGAAGTGAAATATTCGAGTACTAATATTGAATTCTTGGATGCCCTAGTTGTTAAGACGTTTGAAAGCAATTTTAAGATAACATTTCAAAATCCATGCTACTGTAATACCTTATTACATCAAAGGAGTATGCACATTTCAATATTGTATATGTTTCACAATATTATTAAAGTCAGGGCATTAGAGCATCCAGGCTGAATGTGGAGGATAACAACTTCCACAATGAACTCATGAAATTGAGCCATAATTTTTAGCTGAAAGTTATAATAGAAATGAAGTAGAACACCCTTTAAAGGAGATAATTCCCTTTAGGTCCACTAAAGGTAAGCCATATTTCTCAGCGAATGTGCATGTACAACAAGAAATAATCAATACTAGCAAAGGGAGTGATAAACTTATGTATTCTATGTTTTATAGTAGCAATACCAAGCAGATAACTAACATCATACATAAACATTGAGGAATATTGACAATTAATGATAGGATTAAACAAGTGATAGGTGAATATACAACTTTTAGGTATAAGAACAAAAACATCTATAAAAAGAATGGTTTGTCAGCATGGAGAAAATCCACAACAAGATATAGCTTTAATGCCAAAAGTTACTACAAAGTGTGGGGAACTTACTATTGACAATTTGTTGATAGTAGTTGACAATTCATATGCCCAGTTACAGGGAAATGTTATAAATTTCATGCTGCAGCAGATTGTAATACCATTAGCATTATTTATTTGGCACATTGCAGTATATGTGTCTCAGGGTGGGAGGATGGCATAATGGTTAAGGTGTTTGCCTTACAGACACAAGGTGCAGGGTTTGATTCTCACATGGGGTAACTGGCTAGGTGTGAAATGGCCAATAAGGGTAGTTAGCCTAGTACTAATCTATGAACCTATGAACCTATTCTACATTGGTAAAACTAATAGGCGTTTCAGGGGTAGAATCTGGTGACATCTGTATAACATCAGAACCTCAAGTAGTACCAATGCTTTGGCTAAGCATGTGATGATAACTTCACATGAGCACAATTTTAGATTTTTGGGAATAGAAACTACATTTACTAGTCAGAGATTAGGCGATATTTGCAATAATACTGGATTAAATGAGATGAAATGGATTATAAAGTTGCAAGCAGATGGGGTTAAGGGTCTTAATGGCTCTATCCCACTAAAACCTATATTAAAAGTGAGATGATTATTTAAGTGAACTATTTTTGTTAAAATTTTTTGTGGGCATAATATAAATATACCATTACCCCATATGTCTATGGCATAATTTTATACAAGTTTAATTTTCTTGAATTCAAGTGATATAGCTTCATATACTTTCTGTTTCTTTAAACAAGTGTTTCATTTTGTTGTTAGATTAATTGGAGCTTGTATATGCATAGTATAGGAGAAGTAAGGATTGTATGTATTATTATTATTGCCAAGTGTTTATTAATGTTTACATTTTTAAAGCAAGATATTTATTATTGGTGGCATTTTTCCTATTAGCTTCGTAGAGAAAGATTGTAATGAATATGATGTTTTTGCCATTGGATTTATTTTATTTTTATCATGAGTACACAATTTAGATGTCATCCTATTTGATAATTTACAAGTTTGTTTCATTGATTTTGTATAGGGACATTCTTTTTTACATTATAGTTTGAACTATTCATGTTTGCTTTACTAATCATGGTTTAATTCCTGCAAAGTATCAATTTTAGTTATATAAGAATATTATAAGTGAAGGCTTATATATATATATATATATATATATATATATATATATATATATATATATATATATATATATTATTGTTGACTGTATACATATCTATTTTTAGACTCGGTATCATGGACCTATTGTAGCAGTGAGAAAGATATTACAAAATATGTTATGTTCAAACCATCAAGTCTCACTTAGTACATAAATGTGTGTATATTTTTCTGATTCAGCTATTTGTCTTATTGTTTTTAAAACATTTCAAATACTTTTATGTATTTAATTATATATAATTCTATGATCGATCATGGCATTGCAGTGCTTCCTATGTAAGTACAACAATATTAAGTAGCTTAACGTACCCATGATGATCTACTTGCTTAGGTCATTCAGCAAGTTTGACAACTTAGAACAGTTACATGAAGTGTTTTTATCTGTCTCATAGTGACATGGATTCTTTAAGGTTACAATACTCACAGTGATTTAAGATCTAGGATCTGAGATGCATAATGTGAGTATTAGCTTTTTATTAGTCAAGAGGAAATGTTTGACTTTAGTTCCTATGCAATGATACTGATTACATCATCATTATTGAATGTATAAATTTAATACTATTACGCTCATTTCGATATGCATAGTTTTCACATTATGAATTTCTGTATGTGTAAACAAGACAGATTTTTAAAATATAAGTCCATTGGGTTAGGAAGCAGTAGGAGGGTGATGTTGAAGCATCATTAATTGTTTAATTATTTGTTGTGCTTCATTGGTTGAGATGTCTGAATAAACATATTTAATTAGTTTAACATTGTTAAACTGATTTTTTGGTCTGAAGAAGTAGGTGGTTAACCTGTTAAAATGCTCACCATATTAAATGTTTTATATAGTTACTCTGGTTGTGTTTCGGTTCTCTTATTTGTTTTGTGTTTCAATTATTGTTCATTCATTTATAGGTGAACCGTTAATCCTAGTTGCTGGTGTTTTCCTGGTTATTTTTTTTAATTTGCTACTGAGGATGGGACTTTTAAACTGTCTTTTCTTTTTGCATTTTTAATATGCATTCTTAATCAAGAAGATCATATTGCTTATAGTCTAAAATAATCGCATGCAATTTTTGTTCATTTTTATTAGGATTAGATGAATATTTTTGCATTTATTATCAAATCATTATTACTACTTAAATGTTTTAAAGTTTTGTACTGTTGTTTTTTACTGGTGGAAGGATGCTGAAATGCTGTTTGTGCTAGTTTTAGTGTAAACTTTTAATTTCAGACTTTATTAGTCTAATGCGTAATTTAAGGGTTAGAGTTATGGACATTGTTCTATTGTAGTTAATGTGTGCTGCTTCTGTTTATTGGTAGTTAGACTGTAGACACTGCTATGTGTTCAGTGTGAATTAGATTCAGTAATTTAATAACATGGGTTGAGTTGTGATAAATGCTTGATAATGTGGGAAAAGTGCTAAAAATCAGGTTAGAATTTGTGTGTGCATAGTAATAGATATCTATTATTTTAGATCAAATGAGCACATCAACTTTCAGAATAACAATGTAAGAACATTGAAACACTTCACATCAACACGTAGGGTGCATACATCTAGGATTGCCATGAAGATGGCTAAACCAAATGCAAGTTTTTTACAGTAGGGCAAGCCATCTTGCACCCCCATACCACTTGCTAATTATATATACTAACTTCAAGGCTGCATTATCCCAGGGGAAAGCGAGTATTCCCCTACCTAGCAGTTGCTGGTCTCATGTGCATGTCAACCATCTGTTTCTGCTAACCAAGTGGTGCTGACTAAACAGACATTGATGCTATGCTCATTTGCACTAGGGTAATACACCCATAGATAGATAGATAGACTGACAAAGAAACAAATATATCATAAGAAGATATTGCAATGTAAAAATACACCTGTTTTTATGATATATTGATTATAATGCAATTTCATAAATCAAGTTTATGTAATTAACACATTAATGATTATTTTATGCTGATGTTTATCATCATATTTATAGGCATTCCATGCTTACATCCATCATCAAATTTCTAACCAATGAGAAACAGTATCCCAAAACTCACTAAACCAAACGTAAGTAAGTAAGGAAGTAAATAAATAAATAAATAAATATACAGATCGTACTGTACCAGGCTGTTTTGTTTGAATTCCTCTCCACTTCCACTCTGATGGTAAAAGGTAGGCATGATAAACTCAGGAGAAAAGGTGGTGGAGTTCAACAATGAAGCAGGATTTCAAAATCATTCAAACATTTAAAGAGAGAGGTCTGATTAGGAAAGGAAGATCAAGAGATGGAGCCAGTTTAAACATGAGCATGAGACAGTTAAGCTTCTTTTTCATTTATTCTAATAAAATAACAGACTTTTTACCATTGAACTGTGTTCAGCCTGTATGAGCTATGCTAAGCAGATTACTCTGATTTGGTGAGTCCTAGCTGATGTCCTTACATTCACAACTGCAGTATTCTTTGCTAATGGGATTCCCTGCTGTGAAGCCCTCCATCCAGCCAGTTTACAAAAGTTTACCATTGCTTTAAGGTACACTGAATGTCACTTGCGCACTGCTTGTGTAAGGTAGGGCATAAAGGTGATGTTCAGGTGTGCCATCCTCAGAACTTCTTTGCGCCAGTCCAAACACTGTTTTAACCACTGATCTGTTGCATACATCCATTTATTTTACCATTTTTCTGTTTATTGGCTTTTCTGTGCTTACTCCTGTTTGCTGGAGTCCTCACAGTTGCAGATAAGTACCTAGTTGGGTTTTTGGTTACTTTCTCTGTTGGTTTGGTGCTGTTTGGGGTTAATATCATCCAGGAAGGGTAAACGCCAGTGTGGGAGACTGATTCCCCATAAAGACCTCCACAATAAGTGTCTTTTTTGCCTTGGTGCTGCTCACAACCATACATCTTGTTCAATTTGTCAGGTATTTTTTCCCCAAAACTCTTCGTAGTTGGCTTTCCTCCCTTTCCTTCTACCCTGAGAACCTGCGATTTAAGCTTCTTGCTGTGGGTGGAACTTCCTATCCTGAGGGTCAGCCATCTGGGAAGAAGAAGGTGCATAAGGTAAGATGCTGTCCAGCCCCTGCCGGGAGTTTCTCCTGAGGTTAATAAGCACCCGGAGGCTCACCCAGTTGTTTTGTCAGATTCTTCTACTGCATCTGGGTTGGAGGCCGGTGAGGATCTGACAGGCAGCACGTCCAACGAGGCTTTACAGGCATTCAGTTTGGGCATTCAGAGGGAACCATGGTTGACTGTTTTTGAGGGGTCTAGTGGGGTTCTGCAGTTTCTCTTTAGGGAAGAAGAGATTCTTACTGCATTTCTGGAATGCTGGCCTGAGTCTGGGCCTTTTCAGGTTTCCAGAATGGCTGTCCCTTTGAAGAAGAGACAGAAAACTAACCATGTTTTTTCTGCTCCTGGGGATCCACAAAGTGAGTGGCAGGCCTTTACTCAGGCATTATTCAATGCTTTACTGTCGTTGCGGCCTCCTCGAGGGGTTTCAGTTCCTCATCCTCCTTGGTCTGTCTCTTCCCCTAAAAGGCCCAGAGAATTCCATTCTTCTGAGGTGGATTCTGATGCTGACTGCTTATTCTAACAAGATTCCTTCTCCATTAGACTATGGGTCTAAGGAGAAGGATTCTCATACTTTTCATAATTCCTCTGAGGAAATTTCCTTTGGGAACATGACCTCTAGGATGATGGACTTTTTTTAAGTGGGATTGTGCCCAGGTTTCAAATATTCATAAGCGGTACTATGAGTTACTGCAAATGGAATCTCCTAAACCTGCGGCCATTCCTCCTATTTTGCCTGCTTTATTGGATGTTTTTTTCTACTGCCTCTAAAGCACCAGATTCTCTTCTCCCTGCTCCCAGGAAGTCTGATAGGTTGTACAGGGTGCCTGAGGATTGTTCCTGTTTGTTTAAATGTCCTGCTGAGGACCACTCTGTGGTGTCTGTAGCCTCTGATAAGCTGTCTCAATTGCTTTCTTTGTCCAAGTTACTGCCTTCTGACAAGGAGAGCATGACCATGGCTAAGCTGGGTAAAAAAGTTTATACTTCATCTGCCCTAGCTTTTAGAGCTATTAATTATCAGACCCATATATCTAGGTATGTCCTGGCTCTTCTTTCTCAGGCATGTCAGGTTATTTCTGATTTTCCAGACTCTGAGGGTAAGTCTTCTGCTCTTTCCTTGCTTGGGACTTCCTGTCAAGTACTTCATCATTCTATCAAATGTAGTTATGATACTCCAGATGCCTCCTCAAGGTCTGCTGTTTCTTGTTCAGTTTTGAGGAGATATTCTTGGCTTTGGCTTCAACCTTTGCCTGATGATATTAAGGCTAAGTTGCTGGATGCTCCTCTGGATAATACTCTTTTGTTTGGTGAAGCGGCTGCTGGTTTATTTAAGTCTCTTCAGGACAAGGGGAAGCCTTTGCAGGAGTTTAAGCATATCTTTGTTTCTACTGTGCCTAAATGTCAACAGAACTACCCTTCTAAGCCAACTTTTGTTCGTAGGCAGTCTCTCCCTCCTTCTAAAGGTAAAAAAAGTAGTAAACAGATTCCTCCTGCTAAGGCCCCTCAGACTGCAAGGATAAGTCTTCCTTTCCTGACAAACCTGGAACTGTCTGACTATCCACTCATTCCTAGTGACATTCCACTGTCTCTTCCCCTTTCTCTTTCTCTTCCTGTTTGGCTCTGGATTACCCAGGATTCTTGGGTTTTGTCAATCATTCATCAAGGGTACTTGATGGTCTGGATTTCCCATCCTCCTTTTATGGGCATTCCTCACCCTCCTCAGGAACAGCTTCCTTTTTTCCCAGAGGTTCTTTGAGACCTCTTGTCTCAGGGTACAATTCAAGAAGTGCCTGTGTCCCAAAGTGGGAAAGGGTTTTATTCAAGAATGTTTCTAGTGCCCAGAAAAGAAGGCACTTGGAGAGCTATTCTAGACCTCTCCCATCTGAACACCTTTCTAAAGGTGACTTACTTTCAGATGTTGTCCCTTCAATCCCTTTTTCCTCTCTTGCTCCCTCAGGCCTTCCTGGTGTCTCCGGACCTCAAGGATGCTTATCTCCATATTCCAATCCATCCTCTTTTCAGGATATTTTTGCATTTCTCTGTTGCTTCCTGGGATTTTCAGTTCTGTGCTTTGCCCTTTTACCTTTCTACTGTCCCAGGAGTGTTCACCAAATGCCTCGCTCATGTGATTGCCTTTTGCAGGCTTCAAGGGATCCAAATATTTCCTTATTTGGACAACCTGTTGATTCAGGCATCTTCTCCAGAGGTCCTTTTGCAAAGTCTTCATTTTACCATTTCCTTCTTCAAACTCTTCTTCCCCTGGCCTCCATTTCAGCCAGGGAGTTTCTGAGAGCTCTGGGTTTCATGGCTTCCACTATTCTGATGCTTCCTCTGGCCATGCTGCACATGAGGAAGTTACAGTGGTTTCTGAAGTTGGTGTGGCTTCAGCATGCGTATCCTCTAGACTTACCTGTTATTCTTCTCCCATGTCTCAAGATCGAACTTCTGTGGTGGATTCAGCAGTTGTCTCTAAATCCAGGGCTCCTGTTTCAGCCTTTGCTTCCCACTCAGGATCTGTTCACAGATGCTTCAGATGTGGGATGGGGAGCAATGATTGGCTCCATGATGGTTCATGGATTGTGGTTGCCTTGTCAGCAGAAGGAGCACATTAACATCAAAGAGATGAGGGCTCTTATGCTGGCTCTTCAGGCCTTTCATCCTCTCTTCTCTGCAGGGCATCTCAAGGTATTCATGGACAATACCATTGTCATGTGGTATGTCAACAAACAGGGGGGCACGAGATCCTACACTCTTTGCTGGCTGGCACTTCTGGTATGGGATCTGGTTATCCAATATCATATGACTCTTCAGGCAGTTTGCACTCCTTCAGATCGGAACATTGTGGCAGACAATCTGAGCAGGTCCTTCACTCAATCCCATGAATGGATGCTTCAAAGGGATGTGTTTCTGGATATTGTTCACCAGTGGGGTACTCCTCAAGTAGATTTCTTTGCCTCCCCTCTAAACAGACAACTTCCTTTGTTTTGTGCCAGGGTCCCAGGTCCACTGGTATGGAAGGTGGATGCCCCTCTCATTTTCTTAGAAGGGGATGTTTCTTTATGCATTTCCTCCTCTTCCTCTCATTTCAAGAGTCCTGTTTAAGATTCAACAGGATGCTCCCAAAATCTTGTTAGTGACTCCCTTTTGGCCACGACAGCACTGGTTCCCTCTACTTCTGCATCTTGCTAGGGGCAATCATCACAAGTTACCTCACAAGGTGGATCTCCTCATGCAAGATGAAGGGTGCTTCATCCATCCCCATCTATCCACACTTCAACTGTCACTGTGGGTAATAGGGTTTTGATTCTTCATAGACACCTTTTCTCTGAGGACATGCTGCAGGTCCTGCAGGAGGTCAGGAAACCTACTACTAGGAAATCCTACTTATCTAAATGGAAGAGGTTTTCTATTTGGTATCTTTCCTGTGACCTGGACCCACTTTCTGTGGATGTTCCTTTGGTTCTATCTTATTTGTGTGACTTGCTCAATGCTGGTTTGGCCTATTCTTCTATTAAGGCCCACTTATCAGCTCTTTATGTTTGTTTGCCTTTAACTCCCCAGTTAGCTTCTAGATTTGAGGCTAAGCAATTTCTTAAAGATGTCTATAATATTAGGCCTCCCAGGAAGCCTGTTCCTCCTCTCTGGGATCTTAATTTTGTTTTGGTTAAAATGACTCAGGCTCCTTTTGAGCCTGCTCTTTTGGCTTTCTTGCAACATTGTTCTTGGAAGACAGTTATTTTGTTAGCTCTTACTTCTGATAGATGGGTGTCTGAGTTGCACGCCCTTATGGCTTGTCCACCTTTTTTGATATTTCATGAGGACAAGGTGTCCTTGCGTACTAATCCTTCTTTCAAGCCCAAGGTGCTTAATGAGTTATCACTTAATCAGTCTATTAATTTGCCTACTTTTTTTCCTTCTCTGCAATCTGACAGTGAGAGGGTGCTGCATACATTAGATGTGCATAGACTGCTCAGATTTTATTTGGATAAAACTAAAGCTATCAGGACGTCTGACCAGTTATTTGTTGCCTTTCATCCCAGGTTTTTAGGTTTGGCTGATTCCAAGCAAACTATTTCCACTTGGATTTCCAAGGCTATTTCCTTTTGCTACACTTTTCATGGTGAGAGCATTCCTTCTTCTATAAAGGTTCATTCCACTAGAGCTGTGGCTTCTTCTGGTGCTTTTTTCAATGGCTTAGATGCCAATTCTATTCTTGAAGCTGCTACCTGGACTTCTGTGCATACCTTTACCAAACATTACCAGTTGGATGGTATCTCCAGAGCTAGAGTTGGTTTTGCTGCTGCCATTCTGCTTGGCTTCTTGGAAAACTCTGCTGCTTCCTCCTCCCGGGTTTCTTCTTGAGCTTTTGTACTCTCCCATTAGTAAGGAATACTGTAGCAGTGAATGTAAGGACATAGTACAGTTGTGTAAAATCTTACCATAATGATAGATGGCCTTGGCTTTACAGCAATAGTATTCACTCCCTCTCTCCATCCCCTGGTCTTTTTCCCTTCTTGGCTGTGCAGATTCTCCTTGGTTTTCCTTGGACTGCTGTTACTACTGGAGTAATCTGTTCTGAGGATGGTAAGACTGAACATCACCTTTATGCCCTACCTCATGCAAGGAGTGCACAGGTGACATTCAGCATACCTTAAAGCAATGGTAATCTTTAATAAACTGGCCAGAAGGAGGGCTTCACAGCAGAGAATCCCATTAGTAAGGAATACTGCAGGGGTGAAGGCAAGGACAACTACCGTTATGGTAAGATTTTCACAACTGGACTTTTGGAGGGAGTATTTTTTTATTTTTTTTTTTTTCAAATAATTTTTTTTTTTCATAATATAAACCATGCATACATGTGAAAGTACAAACAATAAAATTTGCACAAATATTAATTGGATAATGTCTACAATATTATTAATAGGCCAAAAAAGGCCATGAGAACAGATGTACATTGGAAAAGGAAGAGAGTAAACATAAACTGGAGTATGCATAGTACACTAACTAACAGCAATAACCTAAAAAATACAATATTTACAATGCTACCATGACTAAAATATAGACAGTGTCATTAGATAAAAGACTAGATGTAAACAGCCCCATTAGTAACCTACCATAGGAGAGACAGATCCCTTAAATATAGGTAGAGAGTATAAGGGATATTTGTATTAGCCAAAGTTTAATCACACATAATTCCCTCAAACAGGCTTTTCCAAAGTTTGCTGAAGTAGGCTCTCTTTTTAGGTCTATTTATAATAAACTTCTGGGCAGAGATATACTTAATAGCCATAACCTTGAATCCAGGCCAAGACATTTTGGTACGATCTAACCAGTTATAAGTGATGTAGAGTTTTATGAGAGAACATAATGTTATTAAAATATGGAGATGCAATTTAGGCAAATTAGGAGGGGGGATGTTTAGAATAGCCGTTTCCCATGAAAGGGTAGAATTGTAGTAACCCATTTTTTTAAGACGCACTTTAAGTGAACACCATAGTTTATAGGAATGATTGCAGTGCTACATGATATGTAGTAAATCAGCTCTCACTGCAGGGCAGCATGTGCAGATAGGAGAACTATTAGAATTAAATTTGTTAATTATTACAGGGGTATAGTAGGAGTTGTTATTTAACATCAATTGAGTGTATAAGAGTTTTTTGAAGGGAGATAATTCTAGAGTAGTTTTTATAGCTAGTAGTTTTTGGTCCTCTGTAATAGGAGAGTTTTGATTATCCCAGTATTTGGAAAAAAGGCAGTTATCTTTGTAAAGTAATGGGCCTAGTAATTTGTATGATGAGGAAACTGTTTTTTCATTATTAGAAATTGTAGTAATGATTAGGTTTAGTTTGTCAACTGCCTGTGAATCAGGGAGAGAATTATTAGTTAGCAAAGTTGTAAGATCTCTTAATTGGCGGAGAATGACCATATATTTGTTATTGACCTTAAGAATTAGTCGTAGTTCAGCAAGAGACAAAGAATTATGCTTGATAATATCCCATACTTTAAGGTCTTTGATGAGAGGGAATTCAGTAAGATCTATCAACGTGTTATTAATTTTAAGGTTTGGATTAAGGTGTAGTGGTTGAAGAAGAGGGAGGGTAGGTTGAAGATTGATGTCCTTAATCAGTTTTTGAAATAGTTTTACTTTGAATTTCAATAGGGGGGATAATTTTGAGCTTTTCAAAGAGGTGAGTGATAGGAAAGGAATAGCCTTGGGGTTAATTTTATTAGAGAGAATATGTCTGTGCCACATCTTAAGCCACGCTGGATGGTGGGCTTGAGCTATGCTATTCAAGCTTGTGATGGACCATAGTGTATTAGAGCATATGATCACGTAATACAGATGGAAATTTGGAAGGCCAACCCCACCTTTCTCCTTGGGTAGACTTAATCTGGAGAAGGAAATCCTAACATTCTTAGGAAACCAAAGGAATTTTGCTAAAACTTTAGCGATTTGTGAAAAAAAATTGTTTGATATCATTATATTTGTCGCACTAAATTGATATAGAAGTCTGGGTAAAATATTCATTTTCACAATGGCTACTTTTGAGAGAAATGTTAATTTCAGTAGCTTCCATCTTTGCAAATCCTGACATATGGTGGACCATGATTTTAGCATATTATTTTGAAGCATGGAAGCTTGATTATGTTCAAAGTCGATGCCAAGGTACTTAAGAGTATAAGATATACGAAATGAAGATTCAGGAAAAAAGAAGGGTTTGTGGGACTCAGGGTTAATTGGGAAAATGTGGGATTTTTTATTGTTAACTTGGTATCCAGAGGCATTAGAAAAAAAAAGTGATGGTGTTTGCAATTTTAGGTAAATCTGAGTTAGGAAATTGAAAATAAAGATTTAAATCATCAGCAAGCATGAATAGTGCTACTATGTATTGAGAATTTTTGGTATATTGTGGTATGTGTTTTGAGTAATGTATAAGAGAAATGGTTCAAGAAATAAATTAAAAAGAAATGGAGAGAGTGGACAGCCTTGTCTTGTACCATTGGTAATCAGAATTGGTTCAGATCTTTTTTATTAATATATAGATATGTGTATGAATTTGTGTAGAGAGTTCTAATCATATCTGAGAATATCATAGGTATGTTGAAATGTGATAGCGTAGAGAACATAAAGTCCCAATTCACTCTGTTGAATGCTTTTGACGCATCTAAAGTCAGGGCATACATGGGATTTTTCTCTTTTTTAGTGAACTGTATGAGAGAGTCCAATGTTAATGTATTATCCCATGTATGTCTATTGGACATAAACCCAGCTTGATCCAGTGATATTAAGTGTGGTAATATTTGTTTGAGTCTGTTGGCTAAAATAGCTGCAAATATTTTGATATCAACATTTATAAGCGAAATAGGTCTATAATTATGCGGGTCCGTTTTATCTAGATTGTTCTTTAGAAGTAAAATTGTTTTGGAATTGTTCCAATGTATGTCAGTGATTCCGTTCTTTATAATGAAATTAAAGACCTTTAGAAGAATAGGGGCTATTTTTGAACTAAAGATTTTGAAGAAATTGGTAGTGAAGCCATCTGGGCCAGGGGATTTGCCTATTTTAAGTTTATTGATAGCATTTTGAATCTCTTGAATATTGAGTGGAGCTGATAAGAAGGATGCTTGATCACAATTAAGAGATGGAAAGGTGATGGAGTTGAGAAATGTCTCAATCTGTGGATTGGAGGGGTTGTGTTTATTCTTGCTATAAATATCCATATATAGGTCCTGAAATAGTTGAATTATCTCAGAGTCTGATTTAAATATTTGCCCTTTGTATTGAAGGATAGAAATTGTAGGAGCGCCATTATTGTTTTTGAGTATTCTAGAGAGGGTCCTAGAGGGGATTTGTGCCCATTCAGAGTAGGTTGCAATTTGTTTTTGTTCCTGCAATGAGTAGCTATGTAAATGTATCTCAAGTAATTCTTTATGCGTTACGTTAATCAATTTCTCAAGATCAGGGTCAGGATGCATTTTTAGTTTTTTTTCTAAGGATGCTAATTTTAGAACTAGACTTGTTTCCTTTTCTTTATTAATTTTGTTTAAAAAAGAGGCTTTGCTAATCAGAAATCCTCTTAATTCAGCCTTGCAAGCAGCCCATTGTATATCTGTCGCAATTTGAGAATTTTCAAAGTTAGCATATAGTTCAGACAGTGAGTTGTTGATTGATTATGATTTCCTTACATTTTAGTAGATTATTATTAAGGGACCAGTTCATATGGGGGGAGGTAGTATATGTGAATATGATCATAAGAAATATTTTAGCATGGTCAGATAGCCTAGGCTCACATCTTAGTGTGTTTTTGAACTTGGAAAAAAACTTAGAAATTAAAAAGAAGTCTAAGCGTGACCATGATTTATGGCAGTTAGAGTAAAAAGTGTACATGCTATCTTTAGATGAGTCAGTACTGAAGGCAATAGTATCCATTAGGTTAAAGTCTGACATTAATTCCTCAAGGGTTATGGAAGCTTGAAAGTTGTAAGCGGAAGACTTACTAGTGCGATCTAATCTGGGATTTATAACTGCGTTCCAATCCCCTCCTATTACAAAAAGGTGGTTCTGAAAAGAGCTAAGTATGTTGTAGATTTCTAGAATGAAAATGTGTTGTTGAGTACATGGACCGTATATGTTCAAAAATAAAACTGGTTTAGTACAGTCTGGTAATATGGAAGTAAAATAACACCACCTGCCATTTTTGTCAGATTTACATTCATTTATAACACCCTGGAATTGTTTCTTAATTATGATGGCTACTCCCTTAGAATTTGAGCTATCGCCACCCGCAATTATAAACCTAATCCACTTTCTATTGGATACTTTTTCCCACCCCTCTTTTGGTAGGTGCGTCTCCTGTAGGAAGCAAATATTGGCCTGGGATTTAAAAATAAGATGTAGCAATCAATTTTTTTTTTTACAGTATTTTGTAGACCCTTAACATTCCAGCAATCTAGAAACCAACTATTGAATTCCCTGATTTAGTTAAATATATTGAGGTGTTATAGAATTGAGAAAAAAATTATTATTGTAACTGTATATGATAAGATTTGTTTAAGGGAAGTTACTTTTGGGCTTATGAGAAAACAAAAAGCACAAGATATTGTTGACACTGCCTTTACAGAGGAATTAGCAATGCAGGAAAAGGTAGCACACAACTTCTTCTGGCTAGCCCCAGTGCCTAACCACCCGTACTCCTTATATGAAGAAGTATATATACACACAAACAGAAACCAAAACACTCCTATACATATGTACATAAAATAACTCTTCCAATAGATCATCAACCTAGAGACCTTGCAAACAAAAAACAAAACACCCACTGAGCTTCTATATTTAGATAGAGTTTGGATAACTTATGGCATGTACCTGCATTACCTTAGAACCATAAAGAGAGTAAAATAATCTACATGCCTATTTGAATGTGTACGCTCTTGGACGTATAATACAAAGCAGAAATTTAGAGTAGCTAAATTACTAAATGCATTTAGATGTAGTTCTAAATAAGTGTGCTGATAACTGATAGATTCCTGTACAATTCGAATATCTTTTAACTTAAGAAATTCCATTTGTTTTTGAGCCTTACTCTTTAGGGAAATTTAACATACAATCCATGAGATTAGTAGTTATTGATATAACAATACAAAAAAACAGCAGTTTAGCCAGGCATGTAACAGATAGGACACAATGTAAAGAATACTTAATGATGCAGCACAGTTTATATCACCTTAATATCATAAAGAGTCATACAACAATACTCCAATAATTGAATGAAGTAAAAGCTAGTATAACAGATGAGCAAGTAGAAAAGGTAGCTGAAACAATGATGACTGATAATGACCAGTAGGTCGTATTCAATTAAGAAAGGTGCCCTTCTTATTGTACATTTATACGAGGCAACAAAAAGTGGGGTTGATTTACAAAAAATGTAGTACAAGACTCATAACCCTTTAGCTTTTAAAATTGCAAAAAACAATGCTCAATCACTAATAATAACATGTTTTAAATGGTTTGCAGCATTGGTAAACTTGTTTAAAAACCTTACAAGGATTTTTATATAAAATAGTGTGGATTGTGTATTTAGCGAAGTATAAACAGTAGCTTCATGCACCACATAGTTAGCGACAGTCTTAGCAGTATTAAAGTCTGAGAAGTAACTGTCCAGCCAGGAAATAGGCATGTTTTAATCTCCTTGCCTTTGACAGATCCATATTTGAGTTGCAAGCGTCTTTCTAATAAATAGACGCATATTTGCAGATGCACATGAAGAAGTATGAGCTTCAGCAATAAATACAGCAGCTGATCCCAGCGCCTGGAATAAATTTTGTATTACAGTTACCTGATGAACGTGAGGGTTCCAGGCTGCATTCCTGTAGTGAAGACGATCAAAGTGCCAGCTGCCATAAAGATTTTAGATCATGTTAGCTAAAGGGAAGGCGTTGTAGCATTATCCTGTATAGCGTGCGCTAAGCTCCATTAGTAGATACCGAGGATAACACGTCAGAACAGGGTGTTGCAATCTAATGGTACCCTCTTGGGAACAGCGTGTATGAGAACTGTTCCTCCCATCACGGAGATAACACTTATATTTTGAAGGGCTTTGGATAATTTTAAAAGCAAGTAAGAGTTTAATCCTGTTAAAGAGAATTGTCATTCATGTTTTGAAAGCAAACTTTTAGGCAAAAAAGGTTCATAGCAACGGATAGCACTGTGTACTGCTTTAATAGTAGACACGATGACATTAACAATTATTCAGGAGGCTGGTATTTTGTTAAAAGCCTTGATAAAGGCTGTTTTTGCTTCGTTTTGTGTGTTAACTGAGTATCTCACCTCGTTACTGTAAAAAATCAAATTGTTGGGATAGCGCATTTGAAACCAGATATTTCTTTTTATCAGATCTGCACAAAACGGAGCCAGTTTTTGTCTGTTTTCTTTGATGCTTAAAGGTAAATCTTGTGAGAAGGAAATCTTATGGTTATTCCACATAAGGAATTTATGTTTTTTGGCTGCTGCTAATATTTTTTGCGCATTTTGGTAATTAAGTAGTTTAGCATAGACTTGGCGGGGAATTGTGTTGTCCTGTTGTCTCCGAAGTGCACGGTGAGCTCTTTCAATGGTGATTTCAGGCTTCTCATCATCAAGTTGTAGCAATGTTTCAAATATTTGTTTTGCAGTAGTGATTAAGCCTTGATTATCAGGCCTCTTATCAGAATATTGTTTCTCCGACTTCTTGCCTCTAGATCTGTTATTTTCATTTGTAGGTCTGTTATAACTGTAGATTTAGCACAGAGATCTTCAGTGAGAGATTGTAATTGAAGCTCATTTGCCTGTGTTTTTTGTTCAAGCCAACCCACTCTTTCAGCAATCTGTGAGACAGATTTTCCAGTGGTAGACAGCTGTTCAGAAAAGTTCTGGATAGCTGTGTGTATGGGTTGTAGGGCCTGTTTTAATTCATCCATGTGAAAGCCAGGGTCTTCATTAGAGCTAGTGTTGTTTTTGTTAAGTTCCATCTGTTGTTTATTAGTTTTTTGCCTTTTGGATAAGCTTTCTTTTTCTGGTGAGAAGATTACTGAAGATTTAGCCTTTGTTGTCTGTATCTCCATTGTAATATGATCATTTGAAGATTTTTGCTGCCTGGCCATGTGGTCTTCCGAAAACTGGAGCAAGATTAGGCCTTTTAAGTCACAGTGAGTATGAGGCTTTGAGATTAGATAAAGAATATACGTTTAATTTATGACCTTTTTATAAGCTGGAGGTACCGAATAAGTTGAGTTTATGATGAAGTGTAGATTTCTTTTGTTCTTATGCACGTCCCGAAGCTTAGAGATGAAGAAATCTTAGAGAAAAACAAGAAGGAGTGAAGAGCTCAGTGTATGTGCAGCTCACCAGCCGACCACCATTTTGGAACCTCCTTTGGAGGGAGTATTAAAGGCAGCAGAAACACCAGTCTTAGAAAAGCATGAACATTTATTTACAAAAATGTAAAAATTTAAGGTACTTCCAAAAGGAATGTCTTATGGTTTAACAAATGTTTACAGCAAGTACCTTCAATAAGGACCAATATAACTGGGATAAGGTTTCTTTCAGCAGATCACCCTGTCTGAGCTTCATAGTCTCTCTCTCTTCTGGATTCCTATAAGAGGAACAGTCTCTTCTTCCTACTAATGTCCTCTCCCAATTCATTATTCACTCTGCTGTCTTTCTTCAGTGCCCCTGCTCTGGATATTAAATTCCCCTCCAAGAAAAGCAAGCTACATGCTAAAAGGGTCTACCTTGCCCCTTGTTTTATACTGCATTAATTGTTTCACTAAGCATACCTTGTCTAACCAGTATAGTAAAGTTTCTGTCTGCCCTCAAAGCAACATTCTTATTTAAACTGATGCTATACCTTTCAAGCTAATACAACAAATGATCCTTTATGATCTTAAAGAAACACTTACATTTACCTTCTATGATTAAAGGAAACAAAATACTTCCTTCTTATTTACCATAATTATATTTAGACACTTTACATCCAAAATACACCCTATTTATAATATTTATATTCATGTAGGTATTTTGGCAAGATCTGTCATGCTGTGCTACCATATAAACACACACACACTTCCTTTGATTGACATCTATTTAGTTAGCAATAATGGGTCAACTGTACAAATGGTCAACAAATGTGGAAGATCTAACAATGCCCTGGGTTTGAAATACTGCCTTCCCCCAAAATTGTGTAGTCTCAGAGTTATCATATTTGATTAGCATGTGGTGTGAAAATGCAAGGGGTGCCTTATCCCTTGAAAAAATTATGTCTGTAATCTATTTTTTTTTTTGCTTTTAGTTTTGCACACAGCAAGGTTGTTGCTTGGCACTTGCATAGTAATGTGTCAACATTTGCAATGTTGACATTTTTGGGTCGATGTTATGAATATCGACATTTGGGTATTTTGACCAAAGGCAGTACACTCATATAAGGATAAATAGATTTATAGATATATAAATATATGTAAAATGCTGCATCATTGTATCTCCACTAATTGAATCAGCACCTGTCAAAACTCTGAGATGGGCTTTAATATGGTTCCTGTAAGAACAGTCCAATCTCAATGGCTGTGCTACTCACACAACTCTGGAACAAGCTTTACAAACAGTCCAAAAGAGGATGCATCTGATATAGTTATGTTACTCTAACACGCTTGACCTATTCTTTGATGACCTTGTGTGCTTTGTCTACTATGCCTTCTCAACAACTGAAAACTGGATGTGCCAAAACCACCTCTCTCTCAATGCAAATAAATCAAAGATTCTACTATTCCCTCCTAAAAAGACCCTCTCCTATGATAAAAACAACTTGAAAGTCTATAGTCAAACCAACTCACCTATAGAAGTAGTCCCCTCTGCCAAACGACTTGGCATTACTGTAGATGAACACCTCAAAAACTGCCTCCTATTCTTACTTTCCTGCATCCTCATTCACTGTACATAATAATAGCATTATATGTAAGTCACATATAACAATAATTTGTTGTTTATTTTTCTAAGTGCTGCATTTTAATATTTCATAACTATGTCTCCAGTCTTAATGTTTTTATATGAATATTGCATATGTATTTCTTTATGTAACTGTATTTTATTTTCATTTTTTTTTAAATGTTGGAGCTTATCTCCCCGGGCCTCTACTGAAAATGGACATATATCCAGCTAGACTAGCCCGGTCAACAAATGTAAAATAAAATAAAATAAAATAAATAAAATAAGTTTGATATTCATATTCAACAAAATGTTAAGAAAACCCACCAAAAGCTAGGCATGCTGTATAGGAATAATCGCTTTCTCTCTAACTCTACCAGGCAAACTCTGGCCTCGACTTATCTTCTTCCTTTCTTATTATATGGAACCCCTCTCCTAACCAACCTGTCCTCCTCTATCACCTCTAAACTAGAAAACTGCTACAACAAAATCTCTAAATTTGCCTCTAAATCTAAAAATAACACCCATCACTGCCTAACCCTACAGTCCCAGAATTGGCTAGAATTCCCAAACTACCTAGACTATCTCCAACTCATTACTGCACATAGACTCATATTTCACCCAACAAACTGTCCCGCTCTAACTAACATCCTTCCCCCTTATACACCCAACAGAGCTCTCAGATCTCAAAATCAGAACTTAATTACTATCCATAAACCTAAACGTCCTGCTGGCCAACTTCTCCTATCTTTCTCACTAGGCAACAAATGGACTTCCCTTCCCTCCACACTAAAAACCACACCAAACTCAGAAAACTTCAAAACCCAACTATTCAAACACCTGTCCACTAAATGGAAATGTACCTGCCTTCATCCAACCTCATCCAAGGGGGTTCTCGCTCTGGTTCCCAAGCTCTACAACTCCCATAGTTATCTTCCTATGAGCCTATTTAAGCTCTCAACAACTTCTATAGCTTCTCTCTAAGCTCTCACCTCCTACAGCTACCCTCCCACAGACAACCTTGTAAATTTTGTAAATAGCATTCCACTGTTGATGTGTGTATGTAAATCATATTTACATTTGCTTAAAAGGTTTGTATGTAAACTGTTTCCACACCTAACCCATATCTGTTTTGCTCAAATGAAATTGTGTGATCCCTACCTTCAAGCTTAATGAATTTGTTAACTATGCATGATATTGAATGCATTTATGAGCAACTATTCTACATAAGATCTTTAATATTAGCTATCATTTGTATCTAAATTGTAGTAATGCATCTTGGAGCTTTTCTCCCTGGGCCTCCACTGAAAATGGGTCAGTTCAGCCCAGTGGACTTCCCCAGTAATCAAATTGCAAATAAATAAATAAATAAACAAAATGTGTGTGAACCATGTCAAGACAAATGCATGAATAGATAGAGAGAAAGAGAGCGATAGAGAGAGAGATAGTTAGATATATGCAAAGCAATAGGATACTATTTAATTGGATTACCAGCAATGGAGGTTAAAGAAAGGACATAATGGCAGGAAAAAGCTGGGAAAGTATCCTATTCTTTGCAACATCTGTCAACTGTGTATAGCGCTGAACATTTAATTATAGGATCATAAGATCATAGGATTATAGGAGGTTACTGGGCTAATAGCCCCAGGGGCCTTACAAGCCTAGCGAATTTCAACCTGTGTTTCCAAGAGTGTCTGGTTCAAGCAGACGCTAAAATCAGCACCAATTGCCCCTGTCCAGGAGAGACACAGATGGAACTCCCAGAGTGAATTTATGGTAACCCACACAATCGTCCAATTTATGCGTAAATAGGGCCAACAAGGAGCTTTGTTTAACATGAATAGGAAGCTTCTTCCAAAGGTGGGGCAACCACTGCGAGACAAATCTATCTCTCCAGCAATTTCTGTTGATGTCACATACCAGGTTAAGGTCCTTTGAGCGAATGACCCGTGTGTGATTTGACCTGTGAATGTGCAGCATTTCTATTAAAGCTGGGTCAGATATTGTTCTATATACAAGGCAGAGGTCACCTCTGAGCAGTCTGTATGACACAGAGTAAAGTTTGTCCACATAAGCCATATCTTGAAGACCGTGAATTTTCATTGTAAAGAACCTTTGTGGTCTATTCAATTGCTGCAGGTGTTTGGAAAGGAACATGCCAAAGGGAGTGCTGTACTCTATTACTGGCCTGATGAGGGAAGAGTACAGAGAGGTTATAACATCTTTTTGCTGGAGGCAATGCCCTTACTTATGAGATGAGCAATATAAAATGCCCTTCTTATCACTGTGGGGACATGCTGATCAAAATTCAGGTTGCTGTCAACCTGTGCGCCAAGATCTCTCACCACTGACTGTGTACTTAGGTCTTGCTATTAATGTGGCAGTTTGCAGGAGTATCACCCATGCCAAAGGGGATGATAATGCATTCTTTTTTTGCATTGTTTAAGACCATGATTTTGGCACCAGTCATTAGTCTGTGTAAGAACTTCCTGCAGGATGTTGACATTGCTAGAAGTTTCAGCGATTGCTTCCACTTTGCAGTCATCTGCAAACTTTGGCAGCCACAGTCCTTTAGTTTTAGCCTGTACTTTGGAGATTCCAAATATTAGGGGTCCCAGAATCGATCCCTGTGGAAAACCACTGATTACAGGTCTGCTGGAGGAGGTGGAGTCCCCTATTTTGACCATATAAGTGTCAGTTTGTAGCCCACCTGACAGTGTAAAGGTTGATACCAAGCTGAGTGAGTTTATCAATGTTGCCTGAGTGGGGGACTGTTTCAAAGGCCGTGGCTAAGTCTAGGCTGTATGTACAGATTTGTCCTTGTCTAGGGCTTTGTTGACTGTCTTGAAGAAGTCCATCAAGTTAGACAGGCATAATCTCCCCTTGACAAAGTCAAATTGGGTGGGGTCAAGCATTTGGAAATTTCCTATATGTTTGTTAATAAGGTCCATGATGATTCATTCCATGGCCTTGCAGATAAGGCTGGTCAGGCTAATGGGTCTATAGTTCTCGGGGTCCATGGATGCACCCCTTTTGTGCAAAGGATGATGGTAGCTGTTTACTATTCCACTGGGATGAGCCCAGTGCTTAGGCTATGAGTGAAAAGTGTGCGAAGTGATGATGCTAATTCCTGTTTTAACCCATGTAGAACACAGCCAGAGATGTTGTCTGGTCTCATAGATGTTGTGTTTTTGGCCTTGGAGAAGGCATTTAAGAACTGCTCTTCAGAGATAATAGATGGGGGACAGGTGCTCGGGATGCCTTGGGGTATTTGTTTCAGGCACCGGGGAGTGAAGTTTTCACTAAACTTGTTAGCCAGCAGGTTTGCTATATCCTCAGATTCTGTATATGTAGTACCATTAACTACGAGTTCAGAGCAGATCTGGACCTTACCTTTGAGATTATCAATGTAATTAAAGAACACTTTGTGGTTATCCTTAGTTGGGGAAGCTAATTTGGATTCATTGTTAGCTTTGGAGGACTTCACTAGGAGTCTTATTTGCTTGTTTAATTTGAGAAGGGAGTGTTTCCAGTTTTGAGTTCATTACTTTCTTCTCTTAGATAGCAATTTATTTTTCCTATTCTACAGACTATTAATGGCAGTTGCCCACCAGGCAAGTTTGTTTTTCTTTGAAGATCTTGTTTTGGTTCTATCAGGTACAGCAGAGTCAATACAATTGTACAGGCACTAGTAGAAAGCATTAGTGTATAACTCAGCACAGGTGTCTGTTCCATCAGTGGGGGGAGGGGGCTATGAAGCTATTTATGCTGTCACTTAAGTGGTTGTAATTGGCCTTGGAGAAGCTTTTTAGTCTAGTTGTTGCTCAGGGGGATCTTTTGTTATAGTTACAAACAGCGAGACTGGTTTGTGGTCAGATCTCATCAGGGATGGCCACACAATGGGTGCAGTGCAGCAGTTCCCTATGTTGGTGATCACCACATCCAGGATGTTTGAACCCCTTGTTGGTGTGTCAATCAGCTGGTCCAGGGCACTGGAGTTAAGGAAGTCCAGGAACCTCTCAAGTTGTTCACACCAACATGGACTATGATGGTCATAACAGTGCCTGTTGTTGAGAGACTTGAGTGTGTGTGTGATGTGGTGGATCCTGGCACCTGACATACAGCTGACCATGCCCTTTTCCTTATCTAACCTAGTGAGAGAGACATCTGTGTGTCTCACAAATGAGTCACTTATGACTAAGACGTTTGTTTTAGTGTTACGCCGTAGGGTTTTGACTGGTGAGATATTGATGTGTGACACATTATGTGTACTATGTTCAGTAGAGGATGTAGTATGTGAGTCATGCTTGTGTTTGTGTTTGTGAGGTCTGTGATGTTTAGGTAAGCTTATAGTAAGGACCTGTACATATGTAGGTTTAAGTGTTGTTGATTTGATAGGTGCAGGAGGTGAGGTGTGCACGCTGACAACCTGCTTAGTATAAGATGAAGTGACTGGTGACTGAGAGCCTGGATTCCAAGTTCTTGATATAGCTGCATCTCTCACATAATGAATTTGTGTGGACTTGAAGAAGTAGGCTGTCAGTGTACATGAGACAATTGCTACATTGCCTCAAGATGCCCATGTCAACCAGATTGGCTGGAGAAACTGTGGGAAATTGTCCGTCTATAACAATAAACAAATGTATTCTGGTTTAACTCTGTTAATCAGCTTATAACTCAGTTTGTGTATAAAATCTGGTATACAGTATGGAACATGTTTGTATCCGGATTATTAGCACTGGTCTGAGAAAAATCTGTTTAAAAGTTGAGAAGCTGTTGTTCTATTATAATGCAACTGTGAATTAGTGTACTAACAGTGTAAAGTGAGCTGCTCACATTGACTCTTTTGGCCATGTAAGGTAGGACTGTGGTTAGTGAAAGTGCAGGAGTGGTGAGCCTTGTGGGATTTTGTGGACAGTAGATGGTAAGATTGCTTTGTGCAATCAAGTAAAATAATTAAGTCTTAAATAAATATATGGTTTTAATAGAGCAACAAAACAGAAGGGAGCCAGCAGGCATTGTTTATTTAAACTAGCTCAAAACAAAGTATAAAAATAAAAAAAAGAAATGAAATACACCGGTTTCATCTGCAACATTTACATAGCCTTCATCAGTGCAGTAAAGGCATGAAAACTTCTTCTCTTTTTATATATATAACCACTAGGTGAGGCTGTAATTTAATGAATTAATTAGCAGTCCTAATTAAAGGTACTCATTTAGTCTTGGTGATAATAAGCCCCCCAGTTTAATGATCCATTTCTTTTCCTTGCTATTCAAAATCTGGTGCCATCCTGCTTTGTTTGTCCTATTTCCAATAATTCTGCCTATCACAGTAAAATTAAAGGATGCATTCTTGTGTGCCTCAGTGTGCTTATATAAAGCATTGGTAAGCTTCTTGTGCCTGATATCACTATAATGTTCAGAAATTCTGAATTTTAGTGGTCTTGACGTTTGTCCCACATAAAATGCAGAACATGTACAGGTAGCCAAATAAATCATCCAGCCTGTCTGACAGTTTGCAAAAAAGAAAATGTCAAATACCTGTCCAGTATTTTTACTAGTAAACTGGCATGTTTTCATTATTTTTCTGCAGTGGATACAATGACCACAGGGAAAACATCCTTTAAGCTGGTCCCCCATGAGGGTTGTTTGTATGGAATCACCCTTGCATTTCCATCCATGTTTATAATGACTAAAATGTGACCCCAAGTTCTTACCTCTCCCAAATGAAAAATGACATCTGTCATCCAAAAAATCAGAAACTTTAGTATCTGCTAGAAGGATGTTCCAGTGTCTGCGAACACTGTTAAGTAGAATATCAGTGTTTCTTCCATAGGTAGTGACCAATAGAATGGTGGAGTCCTTGTCCAGGGACTTGTCCTTATATCTCAAAAGGTCCTGCCTGTCATGATTGGCCACCCAATGTCTTGTCTTATAGATATTCCCCATTTTGTAACCTCTGTTCCTGAATCTGGAGGTTAGATCTTCCTCGTAGGCCTCATATGTAACATCATTTAAATATATTCGTTTCATGCGTAAGAATTGTAATTTTGGAATGTTTCTGCATATATGTGGAGGATGAAAACTGGAAGCATGGAGTAGGGAGTTATATTGTGGGTATTTATGATACACTTCTGATGCCAATGTATGGTCACTGTTCCTATTTACTAGGACATCTAAGAAGGTGATCCTGTCAGTGTGGTAGCTGACTGTGAATTGTATACCCCATCTACTATCATTTAGACAACCAACAAACTCCATGAGATAATCAGAATCCTATCTCCATACTAAACAGCAATAATCCAGGTATCTTCTACAAATATCAATCTCATCTAGGTAGAGATTGTGTCCATTATCATAGATGAGCTGTTCCTCAAGGTGGGCCATAAATAAATTGGCATGTATGGGAGCAAAAGAAGCTCCTGTAGCAGTGCCTTGGATTTGTAAATAACATTTATTCTGATAGTAGAACATGTTCTTGGTAAGAACGTGTTCAGCAAGGTAAATTTTAAAAAGTATTGAAGTAGCGTTGGTACAATTCAGACTTATATAACCAATGCTGTAATGCTTCTAGACCTGCCCAGTGGGGAATGTTAGTATACAATTCAGATACATTTAGGGTACAGAGCAACCACCCCAGCTCAAGCTGCACCTCAGAAATTACTTTAAGGAATTCCGTGGTGTCCTGGATATGAGCCCTGACCCATTTCAAAAGTGGTTTCAGATACTGTGTAAGAAACTGGGATAGTAGTTCCATAATCGAGCCCCTACCTGAGACTATGGGTCTACCAGGTGGATGATCAAGATTCTTATGGATTTTGGGTAGGAAGTATATGTATTGATTCGAAGGGTCGGGCACCGTAAGATGATATAAAGTGGTATCCATAATGATTCCCTTGTTCTTGGCTGATACCAAGAACTGATCAATTTGTTTCTTAAAAACAGGAGTTGGATCCAATGTCATATGAGTATAATAATGGTCATCATTGAGCTGTCTCTCAGCTTCTATATTATACTGCGTCCAATCCTGGACATCTAGCACCTCACCCTTATCTGCAGATAATATTGCCAAATCATGATTATTTTTTAGTTTACAGATAGACTCCATTTCAATCTTTGAGAGGTTGTTAGATTTGGCACAGAACTCCCTAAAGTGAAAATGCAGATCTTTGAGAATGCAATTCTGAAACATAAGAACATTGTGATGTATTGGTGGTATAAAATTTGATTTGTGGTATCTGAAACCATCCTACGATTCAGAATTAGATGCTGTCTGAAAAAAATAATCTTAGGTTAAGTAATCTACAAAATGAGGTAATGTCTTGTGCAAATGTATCCTCAGACACATAAAAACCAGGTATAAAATAAAGACCTTTATTCAAAACTTTGAATTGGGTGGTTGACGGTGAAGTGGATGAGATATCTAATACATTGTTATTATCTATTTCTGTACCATCCGTTTCAGCAATCCTTCTATACTGTCCACCTTTGTGGTGTTTCCTACCTCCCCTTCTTTGCCTACCCCTAAAGGTATCTGTGTATAACTTTGTTTAGAGAGAGGAATCTGGGGCATGCAGTGCATTAGGCTCAAAACCTGATGAGGACTCCTCACCTGAAGTGTCATAGCTTGATGAGGAAGGTTTCTTTAGAATGGACGTTGGTCTTTTCCTTTTAGTGACCTTTCTATTTGTTTGTTCAAACCTGACATGCTTGTCATTGGAAAAGGTATGCCCACACTAAAAGTCAGCTAAATCCCTATGGAACTGTTTCATTTTCCTATCTTATAATTGTTGTTCCAAAGTTAGGAGATCCTGGCTAAGCTTCCTAAGGCCAGTATTATAGGATTCTTGCCCTTCAATCTTCTGAATATCTGTACACATTTAGGTGAATTCCATTATATAACAGTACCCACCAAAGGTGGAAGGAAGCACCAGGAAGTCTAAATCCAAATGTCAATAGTTTATTTCGCACTAGATACACTCCACATACATTTTCATTGGTAAAAAACTTCATTAGAATAAACATGCCACTCAATTGTGATCCAAATATACCCTACCAAGTTAAAATCTAACCAATGAAAAAACATTACCTAATTAGATAAATCAGATTTAATAATTAACTGAAATTAAAACTAAAAACAACTGGTCCATAGTAAAAGTAATATAAATATCTGGCTAAAAACTTCTTCTACAAATAAAAACATACTGAACATAAACTGTAACGGCAATTAAAACTGTAATATTTTCATATAACATAAAAATAAAAATAATAAAAGAACAAGTGGATGTCCCATTTCAATAAATATATAATGATAAAAATGATAAAAAGTATAAAAGTAAGTAGATGTCAGGGGTACAATTGAAAAAAACTACAGCTTTGCAGCCCTAAGCTTAAGCAAAGGTGCTAATGAAATGTTTTCATTTAAGCCAGGAGGTTTAGCTGCATCCAAAGAAATTTACCAAAGCAATTCTTTATACTCTAGTGTAATGTCCCAGGCACCCCCTCTGACATCAGCTACAACCACATCCAAAACAAAGAATGTAAAGATTGCTTGTGGGTAAACCAAAGAATGTTTATATAGAGCATTGTTCACATTTGCCTTTTTAATCCGCTTCTTGAGTTTTCGCTCTGTTTTGCCCACGTACAACCCCCCCACAGATCTTACATAGTGCTAAATATACTAACCCATTGGTGTTGCAATTGTTAAACTATTTACTATGACTGTATCCCTGCTGGCAATGTTTACACAGTCTGTATCAAAAATAAAAATACACTGTGTGCAGAAACCACATTTGTAACCTCCTTTTCTTTTATTATTGTCACCCCCTTTTGAAGGCATTGCCCCTTCAAATAAGCCTTTCAGATTCCTACCGCTTTTATATATAACTTTCATAGGCTCCTTTTTTTATACCTTTCAAATCAATAAAGGAACAAAATGTATCCCATTCCTTATTAATCACCTCCGTAATTACTTTAGAATCAACATTATAATCCAATACAAGAGCTCTGGGGTAGTTCAAACTACCCTTATCAACGGACTGGTGACAATTAATCTCAAACCCCCTACCCAACAAAGGGTAATATCTGGAATGACAAAGGTTCCCAACATAACCTCGTATGTCCCTCAATATTTCTCCAGGGTAACCCCTTTCCAAAAAGATGTCCTCAATGAAATCACATTCTACCTCATAATCACCATCCACTGATGTCATCCTACAGGCCCAAATAAGTTGACCCTTAAATATATTCTTTTTTTTGTATAAAAGGGTGAGCACTTGAAAAATGTAAATAAGAGTTAGAAAACGTGTCTTTTCACAACACTTTCGACTTAATACTATCAAAAGTTTTCAAGAGACTCACATCCAAAAAAATCAATCTTGAATTGGCTAATGTTACTCGTAAATTGTAGCAATGTAGTAGTGGGTTTTAAATACCCCCAAAATTCATACAATGTTTCTTCAGAATCCTTCCAAAATATACAAATATCATCCAAAAACCTCTGATAATGAGACCAGCACTCACTAAATCTGGAATTAAACACAATTTATTTCCCACCAAGCCAAAATAATATTGGCATAAGTGGGGGCACAATTGGTCCCCATTGCAACACTCTTAATCTGACGGAAGTACTCACCTCCATAAAAAATAAAAATATTTTTCAATATAAGTTCCATAAGGTGTAGAACAATATGTAACTGGTCAGTCAATGGACACACTTTTTCCACCAAGGCCTCCTCAAGCCATGTCAACCCTATAGCTTATGGAATATCTGTGAACAAGTCCTTTATATCCACAGTAACAAATATAATATCATCAAAGGATTGGCTTAAATTAATATCCTTTAGAAAATCCCAAGAATCTTTTAAAATTGTTTTTTTTCTGTACCCCACATAGCCTTCAATTTTTCATCAACACATTTAGCTAGAGGGGCTGTTTTTGACCCCTCTGCAGAAACAATAGGTGTAAGGGGGGGGGGCTCCATAGAATCCTTGTGTACTTTGACTATACCAAAGATGGTGGCTATCCTAGACTGAACAACATGTAAGTACTTAAAGGCATCCATATCAATAAGATTTTCCATCAAAAGATCATTGATAGCTAGATTTATATTTTTATATGCCACTGCAATCTCATCCTTAGATACCCTCATATACATACTAGAATCCCCAAAATTTCCATAATCTAACCCTCGTACACTACCTCATCCATTAAAACTGACAGTTTTAAAAAAACCCTTTGTCGGGCTTCATAACTCAAACCTTATGATTATGGTGAAACTCATTTAACACCGTCCATTCACCAGCTATAAGGTTGTGTTTAAAATGTCTAGAGGAATCCATGACCCGCCTTAATTCCTTTTCTACCACCAATTCAAAATTCTTAATTTGTGGGTGTAATGGTGGATTAAACTCACTTTTCTGTTTAAATGTACTGGTGTTAAGAGTTAATTTTGCACCAACAAAAAACACATAAAAATTCAAATTCCTCATAAACATCTTAACATCTAAAATCAATTTAGTCAAATCACACCTTTTATTTGGTATGAATTTGAACCCCCTTCCTAATAACTTAAAATGCTCTATTTTCAAATCCACAGAACTGTAATTAAATATATTGTAATTCTTGAAAGTATATCTATTGTCCACACGCACTATACCATCATCTACTGAAACTGTGGTCTCCCCCTTACCCCCAACCCCCGAGCTCCTCTCATCTCCCCCATTCTGAACTCTTATCATTCCACATTGTTTTAGGACCAGTTTAACTCCATTTTTCCTGTTATTCCAATAGGTCCCTATCAAATTTTTTAATCTTTCTATTGATATTTACAACACATTTTTGATCAGTATTGTCCAAAATATCAAAATATGTTTGCTTTTCACACTCCACAGTAAATAAAAGGTCATTTGTAATAATAGCATTCAGACTTTCACTATCAGCCTGCAGTCCAGCTATAATCAGTTAATTTTGTTCAATAATGATCCTAATAATGTCAAGTCCACAATTATTGAACACCTCTAAGAGCTCATTATACAAGTCCATCCCCATAACAATATTGTTAGGGTATTTTTGAACTCTGAGACCCTTAAGAATGATACCCTTATTGAGACATTCACAAAGGTATTTGTTATCTATATTAAGTGCTTTAAATTTACCCATAAGGTCCCCCAGCTTCTTTAAACTAATAGCATACATATCATTTCGGTTAGCAACCTGCCCATGGTTCCTACCAGTTTCATAATTTAGGCTAATTTTTTCAGTCAACCATGCCGATAAAGCCATTATTGTCACTTGAAGTGTCACCTTTCTATATGGCTCCACCGGAATTGGTCCTCCGAATCCTCAAATCTGTGGAATCAGACTTTCTGCTGGCAGAATCTTGAAACAAACATGGAATCCCAATATATCCATTGTTCTCTGTATTTTTTGCCAAAATAGTACTCGAACCATGTAAAGATTGCTGCAATCTCTCCACAAATGCCAACGCAAAATTTTCACCATTATTAACAGCTTCCTGATTGGCTGGAATACTGACTGACAACAAATTCACCAGAGAGTGACTAACAGGAGTAAGTAAATCCAGCAGCTGTGATAACTGTCCAACCAACTTGCACGTTTCACCAATATCGTCCGTCTCCCATTCAGAGAGCTGGGTGACTCCTCCGTGCTTTCCATAATCTCCAAATATAAAAACAACAAAATCCATAAACTGGAGATCCAACCTTCCAAGACAAAAAATAACAGTACCCAGCAAAGGTGGAAGGAAGCACCAGAAGTCAAAATCCAAATGCCAAAATTTATTTAACGCTAGATACACTCTACATATGTTTTCATTGGAAAAAACTTCATCAGAATAAACATACCACTCAGTTGTGATCCAAATATACCCTACCAAGTTAAAACCTAACCAATGAAAAAACATTACCTAATTAGATGAAACACATGTAATAATTAACTGATATTAAATCTAAAAACAACTGGTCCATAGTAAAAGTAATATAAATAACTGGCTAAAAAACTTCTTCTATAAAAACATACTGAACATGAACTGTAACGGCAATTAAAACGATAATATTTTCATATAACATAATATATAATGATAAAAATGATAATAAGGATAAAAGTAAGTAGATATCAGGGGTATAATTGAAAAAGCTACAGCTTTGCAGCCCTAAGCTTAAGCAAAAGTGCTAATAAACCTAGGAAAGCTTTATCGGCATGGTTGACTGAAAAAATTAGCCTGAATTATGAATCTGGTAGGAACCATGGGCAGGTTGCTAACGGAAATGATACGTGTGCCATTAGTTTAAAGAAGCTGGGAGACATTATGGGTAAATTTAAAGCACTTGATATAGATAACGAATACCTTCATGAATGTCTCAATAAGGGTATCATTCCTAAGGGTCTCAGATTTCAAAAATACCCTAACAATATTATTATGGGGATAGACTTGTATAATCAGCTCTTAGAGGTGTTCACTAATTGCGGACTTGACATTATTAGGATCATTATTGAACAAAATGAAGTGACTATGGCTGGACTGCAGGCTGATATTGAAAGTCTGAATGCTATTATTACTAATGACCTTTTATTTACTGTGGAGTGTGAAAAGCAAAAATATTTTGATATTTTGGACAATATTGATCAAAAATGTGTTGAAAATATCAATAGAAACTTTTTAAATTTGGATAGAGATGTATTGGAATATCAGGAAAAATTGAGTTAAACTGGCCCTAAAAGAATGTGGAATGACAGGAGGGTGAATGAACATGTATCTGTTAATGGTGACAATGCTGAGATGGGGGATGACCAATTTATTGAGGGTTTACACCCTGACCCTGTAGAATATCCCCCCTCCGATACTCAGAGAGACTTATGCAGCAGAGAGCCCCCAGTATTTTCAGAGTTCAGAATGGGGGGAATGAGAGGAGCTCGGGGGCTGGGGGTAAGGGGGAGACCCCAGTTTCAGTAGATGATGGTATAGTGCATGTGGATAAAAAATATCCTTTCAATAATAAGAATATTTTTAATTACAGTTGTGTAGATTTGAATACAGAGTATTTTAAGTTATTAGGAAGGGGGTTCAAATTCATACCAAATAAAAGGTGTGATTTGACTAAATTGATTTTAGACGTTAAGATGTTTACGAGGAATTTGAATTTTGATGTGTTTTTTGATGTTATAAAATTAACCCCTAACCCCACTACATTTAAATGGAAAAGTGAATTTAATCCACCATTACACGCACAAATTAAGAATTTTGAATTGGTGGTAGAAAAGGAATTAAGGCAGGTCATTGATTCCTCTAGACATTTTAAACAAAACCTTACAGCTGGTGAACGGAAGGTGTTAAAAGAGCTTCAACATAACCATAAGGGGGGGGGGTCAGTTTTGATTGATGAGGAAGCGTACGAGGGTAAGATGATAGAAATTTTGGGGTATTCTAGTACGTATATGAGGGTATCTAAAAATGAGATTGCAGTGGCATATAAAAAGATAGATCTAGCTATCAATGATATTTTGATGGAAAATCTCTTTGATATGGATACCTTTAAGTACTTACATGTTGTCCAGCCTAGTATAGCTACCATCTTTGGTATACCCAAAGTACACAAGGATCCTATGGACCCCCTCTTAGTCCTATTGTTTCTGCATAGTGGACAAAAGCAGCCCCTCTAGCTAAATTTGTTGATAAAAAACTGATGGCTATGTGGGGTACTGAAAAAACTATTTTAAAAGATTCATGGGATTTTCTAAAGGGTATTGGTTTAAGCCAGTCATTTGATAATATTATATTTGTGACTGTGGATATAAAGGACTTGTTCACAGTTATTCTACAGGATATAGGGTTGACATGGCTTGAAAAGGTCTTGGTGGAAAAAGTGTGTCCATTGACTGACAAGTTGCATATTGTTCTACACCTTATGGAACTTTGAGAAATAATTGTATTTTTATGGAGGTGAGTACTTCCATCAGATTAAAGGTGTTGCAATGGGGGCCAATTGTGCTCCCACTTATGCCAATATTATTTTGGCTTGGTGGGAAAAAATGTGTTTAATTCCAGATTAGTGAGTACTGGCCTCATTATCAGAGGTTTTTGGATGATATTTGTATATTTTGGAAGGATTCTGAAGGAACATTGTATGATTTTTTGGGGTACTTAGAATCCACTAATACATTCCAACAATTTATGAGTAACATTAGCGATGATAGGCTTGATTTTTTGGATGTGAGTCTCTTGAAAACTTCTGATAGTTTTAAGTTGAAAGTGTTATGAAAAGACATGTTTTCTAACTCTTATTTACATGTTTCAAGTGATCATCCTTTTATATGAAAAAAGAATATATTTAAGGGTCACCTTATTCTGGCCTGTAGGATGACATCAGTGGATGGTGATTATGAGGTAGAATGTGATTTTATTGAGGGCCTCTTTACCTTCACCAAGAATGATGCCACAATACAGAGATAAGATGATCAGCTTTAACAATTGGCTTAAACACTGGTGTCATTCAAAGGGGATCCAGTATCTGTCTGCCTGGGATGACATGCTGGACAAGCCACGCTGCTTCGCAAGGGACGGCTTGCACCTGTCACCCCTGGGATTCCGGATATTGGCAAAGGCTCTTGCCACCCCCATAGTGCCTTTTTAGGCAAGGCTCAAATTCTAAACCTACCACCCTAGAACACAAAAAAGGAAAAAAACTAAGGGTAATGCTGCTCAATGCCAGAAGTCTAAATCTCAAAATGCACGCACTCGAGGCCCTTCTCAGTATGGAGAACATCGATGTCTGTGCTGTGACAGAAACCTCGTTCAAGGCTCCTGAGAGCACCCCAGCGCTATCAGGTTTTACCTCATATCATGCGTTCCGGCCCCAAAATCCGGACAATACCAAGAAAGGAGGGGGGTATCCATATTCATCAAGGACACCCACACCTCAAGACTGGTGGCAACGCACGATGCATCGGAGACCATCCAGGTGCAATTAACCATAGGCAAGACTGCTCTGCAAATTATAGCATGTTACAGGCCACCCTCACAAACTCAGGAACCTCACATGGCCTTCCTGAAAACACTAGAGGGGATAAATGTATCACCAAACACCATCATACTAGGTGACTTCAATTACCCTAATATAGACTGGGAACACTACTCAAGCCCAAACACCCTAGCCCAAAAGTTCCTGGAATTCATAAACTCAAATGCCATGGAACAACTAGTCACCATCCCCACAAGAGGAGATAACATACTTGATCTCATCATCACGAACATGGGAGCACAATGTTCAACACCGGAAGTATACCCCTCACTGGTGAGATCAGATCACAAACTAATCTCGCTGGAGGTCCTCATCCCACCCCACCTGAAATAAAAAGACCACAGTAAAGAACTTCTCAAAAGCCGACTTCACACTTCTAAAGACTAGTGTGGTCTCCTTTAAGGCCCCGAGCCGGCGGAAAACAGTACTCAAGCCGCTGAATCACTTACAAATGCCTTCTACCAGCACCTGCAGGACTGCATGGATAAGGCAATCCCAAGCAAAACAAAGACTCTTTGTACCAAAGGCAAGCGTCCAGTCTGGTGGACCCCAGCCATAAACAAACTCTACAACAAAAGGAGGAAGTTACTACAAGATAGAGCAAAATCCTTAAAAGGTAAGACACCCTTGATCACTATAAGTAAAAAACTAAGAGCTCTCATAAAATCATCCAAAGCAAATTTCGAGAGAAAAATTGCTAAGGACTCAAAAGACAATCATAAGGCCTTCTTTAGCTATGTTAGAAACCTAGGAGGAAACTCCCAGATATGCTCAGAACTAGTTCAAAATGATGTGAAGATTACTGATCCTACAGACATTGCCAACATACTGGCTGACAGGTTCAGTGCAAACTCCCCCCCCCCTCCCCCCCAAAAGGTGAGATATCTATACCAAATGACTGCAGCCCCCCAAACATCTCCAGCGCCCAAGTGAGAACTGCTCTCTCCAAAGCAAAAAACACAGCATCCATGGGACCTGATGGTGTCCCCGGCTGTGTGCTAGACGAACTCAATGAGGAATTAAACCCACAGCTAGGACAGCTGTTTAATCAAAGTCTTACCTCTGGATACGTACCCAGGGAGTGGCGCACTGCAACTGTGGTCCCACTTCACAAAGGCGGAGACCCCACCGACCCTGGAAATTACCGGCCCATTAGCTTGACAAGCCTTATCTGCAAAGCCATGGAGAGGATCATAATGGACCTCATAAATAAAGACATAGGGAATTTGCAGACTTTGGATCCAACCCAGTTTGGCTTTGTCAAAGGCAGATCATGCCTTTTAAACTTGGTTGACTTTTTCGAAACAGTCACCAAAGCCATTGATGAGGGAAAGGCAGTCCATACAGCCTACCTCGATCTGGCTAAGGCCTTCGATACAATACCCCACTCGGGTATCATTGAAAAACTCATCAGCTTAAATGTTAACCCATACATCACAATGTATTTGTTGTGCATAGTGACTTATCAAGCACTGCATAAATTCAAAGCCTTGTTTATCAAACATATTCAAAAGCTGTTTGTGGAAATCAGACCCGTTAACTAATCCCACAGGGAACCTCCACTGCCGGAGGCCCTTTGGAACTATGTGTTTTTCCAAGCATTCCTCCAAGTATGCTACCTCCAATTGTAGCTTCCTACATTTAAATAACTTGTAATCAAACTCACTAATGATGGACATAATGTCTATAAAAGTACCTTCCTGTTCCCGTACAGTATCTGTCATGTCTCGAACATCAGTTAAAAAGAAGTTTCTTTTACTTAGAAATGTATTCAAAGAGGGTACAGGGTTCTGCTCGCTCTGCTCCGATTCATTGCCCTTAGCTGTCTGCCTCAGTTGCGGAAAGTCATGCGCTTCAAAAAATGGAGCGTTGTCGTTATCTGGCTGACGATGATTCCTTATACCGCTAACCCCGCTGTCAACACTCCTACTGTGTCCAGCCGGTTGCCGGTTGCAATGCACTTGATAACAGTTCCGCTCCTCTGTGACTGGGACAGGCGCCCCGTTAACGTTGCCTACTTTAATGCTGTAATCCAAATCTTCGAACCTCTGTGTCAGCTGATCTAGTCGCCCCATGATCATTTGTATTAAAATAGTTAAATTACCGTTCTCGGCATTCGCCTCCACAGTGCTACGGGCTGGACTGTTTTCCCCATTATCCATTTGGCCACCTTGTTCTAGTTGTTGAGTAAACAACGGAGAAGATGAATAGTTAGGCGTACCAGCTACCTCCTCGTTAGCCATCCACAAACCACGAACGAAAATGCTGAACAAACTTTTAAAACACAAGATACGAGGAGGTCAATGTTAGGTACCGCCAAACTTAAATTGCAGTCGCAAAAATCAGGTCTCCTTTAACACAACTTTATTAGTGTTTTCGGAAACGACTATGCGTTTCCTTCTTCAGAAACAAAGACTAAAACAAAACAGTCACATACAGCCCTTACTTTAAAACCTTCTAAAATGTCATGTGGTGCTAATTGAATAATACATTACATTACTTAACATTAACCCTTGTTCAGCTAACCATCTTAGGTTTTTATGTACCTTTTCAACGGACCATCATTATATAAGGGGCATATTAAGTAAAAATTGGACATTACTTTCAAATGACAAACATGTTCAAAATATTTGTAGTGGCCCACCTGCTATTACTTTTAGACGGGGGGTTAATTTGAAAACACTTTTGGAAAGTGGACAATCTAAAACGAGGAGTTCTATAAATGGGATGAATAAATGCGGCAGCTGTGCACAATGCAAGCATATTAAAGAGGGTAACGTGGCCCTGGTTAACAAAATTCAGTACAAAATAATGGGTAAACATAATTGCAACACGAAAGCTATAGTGTATGCAGCAACATGCACAGCATGCCATGCATTTTACATAGGAAAAACGGAGCGCAAATTAAGGCAGCGCGTTTACGAACATTATTATGCCATCTCAAAAGGTGACACCAATAATGCACTTGCCTGCCACATTCTAGAATTCCCGAATCACAAATTTGAATTCATGGTGTTGAAAAAGATAGATGATGCCCCCCATGTGGGGCCGTGGCAAATCCATTTGGAGATACAAGAATTATGTTGGCAAATAAGAACTGGAGCCACATTCCCCCCTGGCCTTAATGAGCATGTATCCATCATTTGTGTATTAAAAAAGTTAGCATGTAATAGATAAGGGAGCTTCTGCATTATAAAATGAGTATTTGAAGAATGCACACACTCCATTTAGACGCATCTGTTCCATTTTACGTCTATGTAAGTTTACTTTTCATTCCATTTTACATCATTTTATTTAATTCTTTTTCTTTTCCTTTGCCGATTTTTACCCCTTTTTACCCCACCCATTCATCAATAAAGAAATAACTTCGAGCTTAGATTTGCTCTAGAGTCCCCCCCTTTTCAGTCGGGGATTCAGCGTCAACTTTCCAGGGCGCTGGAGGGTGGGTGTTGGGAATATTTTTGGAGGGTGAGGCTTTTTGTGTTTATTTTTTAGTTCCTTATAGGTTACAGCTTTATAAGCTATTCTCTTGAAACATAGTACACTATAAACTGGTCCCTCACATCAAAACCAGTGTTAAGAACTTTGAAAAGTGATCAATTATTGCTTAAATATTATATATGGATTATCATTGGCCAACTGTTTTATTGTTTATACTTAAAATGAACTCATTCTTATATTTTTGGTTTTATTATGTTTATTTTTATTTTTATAACATTTAATAATGCATAACATATTCATTGTATAGTAATTTTAATTAATTTTTAGTGAGGCATTGCAGGATATGAGAATGTGTTAGCTGAACAAGGGTTAATGTTAAGTAATGTAATGTATTATTCAATTAGCACCACATGACATTTTAGAAGGTTTTAAAGTAAGGGCTGTATGTGACTGTTTTGTTTTAGTCTTTGTTTCTGAAGAAGGAAACGCATAGTCGTTTCCGAAAACACTAATAAAGTTGTGTTAAAGGAGACCTGATTTTTGCGACTGTTTGCAATTTAAGTTTGGCGGTACCTAACATTGACCTCCTCGTATCTTGTGCTTTAAAAAAATGCATAGTCATACCCTTCGGGAAAAACAATGTTACCCCTAGCTACCAAATAGGTGGCAATCCACTGAGCACAGAAGAAGGTATCAGGGACCGGGGGACCCAGGTTGATAGTAGTCTGTCATTCGACACCCATGTAGCTAAAGTAGTTAGGAAGACCTTCTACATTGCCCACCTTATCATGAAGGGATTCTCATCTAGATCAAGGGAGGTCATAGTCTCCCTTTACTCATCACTCATCAGACCAATGATTGAGTACAATGCCCCATTCGGAATGTTTCTGACCCGACACTTGCAGCAGCTGGAGAGGCCACAAAAGTTCCTCACCAAAAGGATAAAGGGTCTCAAAAATCTGTCCTATGCTGCCCGACTGAAAGAACTCCAGCTCTATTCAGTCGCCCGCTGCTCAGAGGTGACCTTTGCCTAACATACAAGGCCATGTCAAACCCAGATTTGATGAATATGCTTCACCTCAAAAAATCTAGATCCATCAGAGCCACAAGGGCGGGAGACTTAAACCTCGACACAGCTATCAATAGGACATGCTGGAGGGATAGATTCATCACCCAAAGACTCCCTATGCTGTGGAACAAAATCCCGGTACATGTGAGGCAGAGCACCTCGCTGGCCTTGTTCAAGAGAAATCTTGACCAATGGATGGGAGATCGCAGATATACCCCAGGGATTACCTCAGTGTCACTGCTCGACAGAGGCACAGCAAAATAATGGGTATAGTTCCCCATACTAAAGGGGTGGCGTAAGCCACAAAACGATGGGCTAGGCTTGTAAATGCCCTCGGGCAGATAGCCTAGTATGAACCTATGAACCTATGAACCTATGAAAAGGGTTACCCTGGAGAAATATTGAGGGACATACAAGGTTATGTTGGGAACCTCCATTATTCCAGATATTACCCTTTGTTGGGTAGGGGGTTTGAGATTAATTGTCACCAGTCAGTTGATAAGGGTAGTTTGAACTATTCCAGAGCTCTTGTATTGGATTATAATGCTGATTCTAAAGGAATTTAGGAGGTGATTGGTAAGGAATGGGACAAATTGTGTTCCTGTACTGATTTGAAAGGTATAAAAAAGGATCCCATGAAAGTTATATATAAAAGGGGTAGGAATTTGTAAGACTTATTTGAAGGGACAAAGCCTTCAAAGGGGGGTGACAATAATAAAAGGAAAGGAACTTACAAATGTGGTTCCTCTGCACAGTGTATTTTTATTTCTGATACAGACTGTGTAAACATTGCCAACAGGAACAGATATATTCATAGTAAATGCTTTAGTAATTGTAATAACAATGGGTTAGTATACTTAGCACTATGTAAGATCGGTGGGTGGTTTTTACATTGACAAAATGGAGCGAAAACTCAAGAAGTGGATTTATGAACATACATATGAGATTAAAAAGGCAAATGTGAATAACGCTCTATGCAAACATTCTTTGGTTTACCCACAAGCAATCTTTACATTCTTTGTTTTGGATGTGGTTGTGGCTGATGTCAGAAGGGGTGCCTGGAGGACTACCCTAGAGTATAAAGAATTGCTTTGGCAAATTACCTTGGATGCAGCTAACCCCCCTGGCTTAAATGAAAATATTTAATTACCGCCATTGCTTAAGCTTAGGGCTGCAAAGCTGTAGTTTTTTTTTTCAATTTTACCTCTGATATCTACTTACTTTTATACTTTTTATCATTTTTATCATTATATATTTATTAAAATGGGACATGCAAATGTTCTTTTATTATTTTTATTTTTATGTTATATGAAAATATTATTGTTTTAATTGCCGTTACAGTTCATGTTCACTATGTTTTTATAGAATAAGTTTTTAGCCAGTTATTTATATTACTTTTACTATGGACCAGTTGTTTTTAGTTTTAATGTCAGTTAATTATTAAATGTGATTCATCTAATTAGGTAATGTTTTATCATTGGTTAGGTTTTAACTTGGTAGGGTAAATTTGTATCACAATTGGGTGGTATGTTTATTCTGATGAAGGTGTTTACCTATGCAAACATATGTGTAGTGTATCTAGCATTAAATAAACTGTTGGCATTTGGCTTTTGACTTCCTGGTGCTTCCTTCCACCTTTGGTGGGTACTGTTATTTGTTGTCTTGAAAGGTTGGATCTCCATTTTTTGGATTTTGATTTCCATTATATCCTTATCAATAGTTCTGTCATAGTGGGCAGCTAAAACTTCCACAAAACTCATGGAAGCTCTTTGTTGAGCTAAAGCCCATTGTTCTGTTAATATTGTGTTGATATTGTTAACTAATGGCTGTATATGTACACTAAGCCCCCTTGGTGAAATGTCTTTGGTTAGGTATGCCTTAAAGAGTTTTGAATGTCATACATTGGTCCGTAAGGACCTTATGCTCTTATTTATTTTGAGAAATTGTGCCTCACATGTACTTGCCAAAGGTAAATCCCCTGGCCCATTATTCTGATTAATTGCATTACCAAGACCAAATATGGCCAAACCATCATGATCTGAGGATAGGCACTACAACAGGTTGGTTAGATCCATTGTGAGCAATAAATTGATGGAATAGCCACCTATTTAAGCCATATTTGTCCCTTATGTGAATGTCAGATGTTGAAACTATAAGCAGAAATTAAAGTGCCCAAATTAGAGCAGCCGATACCCTGGTTTGATCCAAAGCCAATTCAAAGTAAAAATAAAGTAGTAACAAATACAACTTAAAAAAAAAAAACATAAAATTTTAAAGCCTTAAACTTTGCAGCCAGACAGAAGTCCTTGGGTTTGTTGATGACTTACAATCTAATACTATGGGCTTAAGCTTTGATGGTATACAGCTTGGCCCACTAGTGAATTTTCTGGATAATTAGCTTAGATGGATTTACAACTAGTCTCAATAGGAAATTTGAACATACAAATGTATTTTTATATGGGAATAGTTGTCACCCCAAATAATTGGTCAAGGTACTGCCTTATAATGAATTCTTACAATGTAGCCTTGATATGAGCTTTGACAGAAAGATAGCGGAAGCAGAAAATATGTTTATTAAAAGAGGCTATAATGTTCAGTTGGTTAGGGAAGCTAAACAAAAAATTATGGACATGAGGTATTCTTCTAACCCCCAGGGATACTCTCATTATGCCCGTGTTAGTGGGAAATATAAAGTTGGTACATGTGGAAACAAATCCACCAACACAGCTGGAAATAATGGGGACCAAAAGAAAGTTTTCTTAGTGACAATCTATAATGTTATAACTGAGGAAATAGTTAAAAAAAGCACATTGTTTGTGGCCCATGCTTCTAAGGGATAAAATTTTGAACACTGTATTACTTGACTTTGTGAGTATTGCATATAAAAGACCTAGGAATGTGGCTGATATTCTGGTACATAACCAGTTTTGTTTACCAGATGTTAATGTTAGTCAGAATTTAAGCACAAATAAGGGCACTGTTCCATGTGATGGCTGTTTCATCTGTCATTATGTAATGATTTTTTTCCCCTATATTGATGGTATTAAATTTACAGCTAGGTATGAATACAGTTGTAATACTGAGGGATTGGTGTATGTGCTGAGATGTGGATGCAGTAAGTTTTACATAGGAGAAACTTATAGGAGTTTTAGGGTCCAGTTACAGGAACATATTAGCGACTTAAAAAATAAAAAAACTAGAGAGTCCCCTTGGGAGCCATTTCATGACAGCACACAATTCTGATCCTGATTCTCTTAGGGGTTGTATTCTGGAAAAATTGCAAGTTGGTATAGGTGAATGTGTGTCCTTAAAAAATAAACCTTTAAAAAAGAAACCCTCTTGATTTTAAAGTATGGTACTTTGGATCCTCAGGGACTCAATAAGGAATGTAATTGGAAGTATGTAATTTAAGTATGTAATGCTTAATTGATTAATTGTATTGCGCAATATGCTGTATTTAAGTAAAGAGTGTTTTGTAGTGTTTTGACTCTTGGAAGGCTGTGCAAGCTGAGGCGCTGTTTCATTAAAATTGCTTACTTCTTGGATCAGCGGTCTTGGTGGTATTTTAAAAATAAAGTAGTGTTGTTTCCAAAATTTTTAATATATAAATCCCAATTATCCCACTAAGTACCAAGTTGGCAACACCACAGCAATGCTACATTCATATAGCTATCCATTTGCACTGTAAAGGTAATTAGTAAGGCATATATAGTATTAGTCCTCCAATTGCAATATAAAGATATTAGATATGGAATGGACAATATTAGCCCTGTTACTCAGTCAATTGACTTCAAATATCGATGATTCATAAGCAGTGCTATGTCCATTTATCCATATCCTCATCAAGCTTTGACACTTCAAGTGAGGAATCCTCATCAGGTTTTGAGCCTGATGCACAGCATGCCCAGACTCCCCTGCCTCTAACCGAAGTAATACACAGATTCCTTTAGGGATAGGCAAAGGAGGGGAGGTAGGAAACACCGCAAAGGTGGACAGTATGGAAGGATTGCTGAAAATAATGGTGCAGAAATAGATAATAACAATGTATTGAATATCTCATCCACTTCTCTGTCACCCACCCAAGTCAAAGTTTTGAATAAAGATCTTAATTTTATACCCGTTTTTTATGTCTGAGGATACATTTGCACAAGACATTACCTCATTTTGTAGATTACTTAACCTAAGATTATTTTTTTAGACAGCATCTAATCTTGAATTGCCAGATGGTTTCAGATATGACAAATCAAATTTTACACCACCAATGCATCACAGTTTTCTTATGTTTCAGAATTGCATTATCAAAGATCTGCATTTTCACTTTAGGGAGTTCCATGCCAAATCTAACAACATCTCAAAGATTGAAATGGAGTCTATCTGTAAACTAAAAAATAATCATGATTTGGCAATATTATCTGCCGATAAGGTGCTAGATGTCCAGGATTGGACCCAATATAATATAGAACTGAGAACTCAATGATGGTCATTATTATACTCACATGACATTGGATTCAACTCCTGTTTTTAAGAAACAAATTGATCAATTCTTGGCATCAGCCAAGAATGAGGGACTCATTATGGATACGACATTATATCATCTTACAGTGCTCGACCCTTCAAATCAATACATATACTTCCTACTCAAAATCCATAAGAATCTTGAACATCCACCCAGTAGACCATTAGTCTCAGGTAGGGGCTCAATTATGGAACCACTATCCCAGTTTCTTGCACAGTATCTGAAACCACTTTTGAAATGGGTCAGGGCTTGTATCCAGGACACCACAGAATTCCTTAAAGTCATTTCTGAGATGCAGCTTGAGCCAGGGTGGTTACTCTGTACCCTAGATGTTTCTGCATTGTATACTAACATTCCCCACTAGGTGGGCCTGGAAGCATGAGATCACTGGTTATATAAGTCTGAATTGTACTAACCAGGCTTCAATACTTTTTTAATTTGCCTTGCTGAACACGTTCTTACCAAGAGCATGTTCTACTATCAGAATAAATGTTATTTACAAATTCAAGGCACTGCTATGGGAGTTTATTTTGCTCCCATATATGCCAATTTATTTATGGCCCACCTTGAGGAACAGCTCATCTATGATAATGCACACAATCTCTATCTAGATGAGATTGATATTTGGAGAAGATGCCTGGATGACTGCTGGTTAGTATGGAGATCGGATTCTGATTATCTCATTGAATTTGTTGGCTATCTAAATGATAACAGATGGGGTATATAATTCACAGTCAACTACCACACTGACACGATCACCTTCTTAGATGTCCTAGTAACTAGGAACAGTGATCAAACATTGGTATTGGAAGTGTATCGTAAATGCCCCCAATATAACTCCCTACTCCATGCTTCCTGTGTTCATCCTCCACATACATGCAGAAACATTCTGAAATCACAATTCTTATGCATGAAATGAATATGTTCAAATTATGCTACATATGAGGCCTATGAGGAAGATCTAACCAACAGATTCGGGAACAGGGGCTACAAAATGGGAAATGTCTATAAGGCCAGATATTGGGTGGCCAATCATGACAGGCAGGGCCTTTTTAGATATAGGGACAAGTCCCTGGACAAAAACTCCACCATTCAGCTGGTCACAACCTATGAAAGGAACACTGATGTTCTATTTAACAGCGTTCGCAGACATTGGGACATCCTTCTAGCAGATACTAAACTTTCTGATTTTTTGGATGACAGACGTTATTTTTAATTTAGGAGAGGTAAAAACTTGGGGTCACATTTCAGTCATTATAAACATGGATGGAAATGCAAGGGTGATTCCTTACAAACAACCCTCATGGGGGACCAGCTTAAAGGGTGTTTTCCCTGTGGTCATTGTATCCACTGCAGAAAAATAATGAAAACATGCCAGTTTACTAGTAAAAATACTGGACACGTATTTCACATATTCTTTTTAGCAAACTGTCAGACAGACTGGGTGATTTATTTGGCTACCTGTACCTGTTCGGCGTTTTATGTGGGACAAACGTCAAGAACACTTAAATTCAGAAGTTCTGAACATTATAGTTACATCAGGCACAACAAGCTTACCAATGCTTCATATAAGCACACTGAGGCACACAAGAATGCATCCTTTAATTTTACTGTGATAGGCAGAATTATTGGAAATAGGACAAACAAAGCAGGATGACACCAGATTTTGAATAGCAAGGAAAATAAATGGATCATTAAACTGGGGGGCTTATTTTCACAAAGACTAAATGAGTACCTTTATTTAGGACTGCTAATGAATTCATTAAATTACAGCCTCACCTAGTGGTTATATATATAAAAAGAGAAGAAGTTTTCATGTCTTTACTGCACTGATGAAGGTTATGTAAATGTTACAGCCGAAACCGGTCTGTTTGATCTCTTTTTTTTTGTTTTTCTACTATGCTTTTGAGCTAGTTTAAATAAACAATGAATGCTACAGTCTGTTGGCTCCCTTCTGCTTTGTACTACTATTAGGTCTTTCTGGAGCCGTGCAGTTGCTGTACTTGCAGGGGCTGCTTAACTGATGTTTAATAGCTCAAGTCATGGAGTAGTTGAATTTGTGTTGGTGGTGTAATGGAAATGTGTGCTGGTTACAGCATTTTGGCATATATAATTGAACAGCCCATAATGCTTTCTCATGTGGTTTGGTGGAGATGGTTTGTGTTGTGAGATTAAGAACAAGTACAGGGAATGGATAATTGGCTTTATATTTATCTATTTATTTAGTTGTTGAATTTTTTTCCAGGGTGTTAATTTGCTGAACATAATTGGTGATTAATGTAGCAAAAAATAGAAGAGGCTGCTTTAAGTGTATGGGAAGGATAGATTGAGGGTACTGTATTCCTTTTAATTAATTTTGTGATGGAACTGGCAGCTTTAACTAGCTGGTGAGAATAGCTTTGTGGGGTTTTCTGTCAAGCATATTTCAGTTAATTTGCTAGATGCCATTATTGGTTCATAAAGAAACAGTTATGGAATGGTTGCTCTCATCATTTGGTAAGGACAACTTGTGGGGCTGTGTAAGGTTGGTGTTTATCCTTAATAGTGGATGAAGTGTACCTTGGGCCCTGGGCTGTATTCAAAATGTTGGTTCCCTGCATGCATTTTTATGACAGTGCAAAAAGGCAAGTGCTCTTTTAGATTCACCGTCCTGATCGTTTTAAGTTATATTTATTGTTTAATACAAGAACATTTGTTAGAGTGTGCTTTAAATTATATTCCTTGTTTAATACAAGAACATTTGTTAGAGTGTGCTTTAAATTATATTCCTTGTTTGATACAGCAACATCTGATAGATTGTGTCTTAAATTTGTATTTTTCCAGTTAGCAGAGAAACAAAAGGCATTAGTCAATAATGGCAAGAAGTTACCCATTTCAGTACATTTCAACCATAAAATGCCACTGGATGGCACTATAATACATAAATATCTATACTCACCTACAAGCACAGTGTTTGCTCCAGTTAAAGTATAACTGCCCTAGGTTTATTAAACAGTTGGTGAGCTGATGATAATTGCCATAACATTTCCTGAACTAGGTCGGTTATGTAATAGGGAATGGCTAGCAAAAAGCAAACACAGGTTCATAGTCAGTTACTAGATATGCAATCCGGGACAGTATCTAGCAGCCTAGCCCAAATTCCTAATTGCCTCAAAGCACTGTCTAGTAAAATGACTTGTTCAAAGTCATTCAGTTAGTAAGCAAAGGTAAAAATATGATTCAAACCCTGCACTTCTGATATAGGAAGCAGCTCATTAATGATTCAGAGCTTTAGTCCTCTGCACTAACTGCCATACAGAGCAATATCATTTAAATGAATGCAGAAAACCTTTACAATCTGTTTTTGTAGAGGAAACTGTATCACAGCAATATGTAATGACTGCTTAATGGATGCTGAAGATAAGATGGTTTTGATCATCTCTCCAAATAATGCAGACTCTATAACATGGCAAATGTTAACCCCTTTACAGTTACTCTAGGCTCTAAAGAAGGTAATCCAAAAGTATATTATTAAAGTACAATGTTTAAACTGTATAACACAATCCAGTCCTATTCATTAAATTAATTAATTGATTTGTTTAGTTCAATGAATAAAGCAAAACAATTAAAGATGGTATAGATGTAACAGCATCTTTTATTCAACAATTCACAAGTCACGCAAAAATCAGAAATAGCACTGAATATATCATATTATTTTTTGGGGGGTGGAGGTCTTATATGCTTGCAGGATACCTACATTTCATTTTTAACCTCCATATATCTTCCCTCTTATCAAGAAGAGCTATCTCCTCTGACATCACTCAGTGCAGGTCTGACCAACTTGAATGTCTGATTATACCATATTGTTGCAGCATATGCTGACAGAGTGAATGGTGGTCAAATGGAGCCCTATGTAAGTAAATGAACCAGGTCCCCACCAGACATACCAATATCTCTCTACTTGGCTGTCTCTCCCCAAATATTACAAAACACTGTTCAGTCCTGTCAGTGCACATACTATTTGGATTTCATTTAAAACTTTTTTTTTTCAAAATTTGTAGCAAAAATGCTGACAATCATCTTCTAAGCAAAACAAAATACTCTCACATTGAAAACAAATTAGCATGTTGAAAATGAATCAGGGAGACACAATGTCTGGAAGAAGTATAGTTTATTAGCTGCTGTAGGAAGAAGGGAAGTGTTTTATGGTTTTATGACTTCCAGCATCTGCACCAGATCTGAGCAATGATCTTGTGTGTGTATTATTGACATGTAGGTGTTAAAATCCTGGCAGCTTCTAGTGATAGGGATAGTGTGGGAAAGAGAATCAGATAACCAGATGTATGTGATGTCATTCTGTATGCCAGCAATAATATTTAGATATTAGTAGGAGATTGCTCTCAGTATTCTGTATTCTGTTTTGGATCTGACAACAAGAACCACTCACCCACTTCATCTTGCCTTGGGCTAGTAAGTGACCTGGGATAGTAATTCTCTAAATCAGTTAGGAAAATATAGTGAGAAGAGTTAAGCATTGTTTTTCTGTAGCTGTGTCAGTCTTTTCAGCTGTGTTATTTTCAATATTTCCTGTGACTGAAACTCTGGTGTTTACTATAAATAGATATTTAGCATTTTCATGTTCTTTTATGATTTATTATTACATATATTTAAACTTCTCATTGTGACTGGTTCTTTTTAAAATATTTAAGTTTTGAGAGCATTTTCATATATTTATTTGATGATAATGCTAGTCACACCTGAAAGCCTGGCTGTTTACTCAACATTATCATTAGTATTACTATTAATTTCACTCAGTATAATTGAGAACCCTTGCAGGTGCCTTAGGTAGCTGGCTTTGTATTGCCTGGTGGCAGTGATAACTACCTCATAGTCTGGACAGAAGGTGTGTGTATGTGTGTGTGTGTGTGTGTGTGTGTGTGTGTGTGTGTGTGTGTGTGTGTGTGTGTGTGTGTGTGTGTGTGTGTGTGTGAGCTACTTAGAGCAAGGACATGAAGCACTGGTTTCACAGAGATAGTGGTAGAGGACTTGGCTTGGGCAGTCGGCTGAGGGCTTAACTCTACAGCTGTATCAGTGGGGGAGGTCTTATTGGGGACCTGAAGGGAGACAGAGAAACCCAGACCTTGGGCTGAGTGCATTCCCTGTGTGATCTTAAGGGAAATTTTGTTTCATGCAGAGAGGTCTGCATCTGGAAATAGAGTGTATCCGTTTGTATTCCAAGTGAACATCCCTCTCCAGTGTCAGTGGTGAGGATTCAGACTCCTTGATTACTGGCCCAGAGTGAGGACGCCACACACAGGCATAATTACAGATCACAAAGTGTGTGTGTGTGGGGGGGTGTTCAGGAGTAATTATTTGTTTCATCTCAAACCTGGAAGTTAAGTTTTATAGAGTGATGAATTATATGGAATGGTACAGTACAAAATAATAAAATACTCACGGGAAAATATATGTATGTAATGCTAATGACCCAATATTTCTGAGGATTTTTTTTTTCAAAATTGGAATGAGGTAATAAAGGAAAGGGGATATACTGGTGATAGGAGGAGACTTCACTGTTAAGATGAATCCTGAACTGGATAGGTTGTATGGGAAAAGGGAATATAATGTTAAGGCTCAGGAGCAGTTTATGGGAAAAATGAAAGAACAAGATTTAATGGATACAGGGAGAGCTGATTACAGAATTGTATATCTTAAAGTGGGAGCTGGAGGAGTTAATAGTATTGCAGGTGGAAATAAAATGTATTAGTAGAAATGATTTTTTGGTGATTGCAAGGGGAGAGAAGTGCAAAGCATATAGCATGGGCATATAAGGAGAAATGTAGAGAGCTGGTAGCAGAAAGCAGAAAGGGTTAAGATGGATAGATGTTAGATTCCTCTAGTAAAATAGGTGAGTCACTTAAACTATGTTTTGAAGAAGCATACCAGAAACATGAAGTGGCATGCATAGAAAGATGGTTTCAAAGTCCTTTATATGGAAAGACTGTAGGCGAAGAGGACCATTTGAATGAAATGCTCCTATTATAACACAGAATGTGTAGATAGCTATACATAACATAACATAAAGAAATGGGAAAAACAGATGTGGATGGACTGCCTACCAAATTTGATGAATGAGGAAAAAAGAAGCTGTACCTGTATCACCCACCTATCCAGGTTTAGATAATGGCTATACATAAGAAGTAACATTTACAAGAAACTTGGAGAATCTTCATAAGAAAATAAATAACATTTTACAAAAGGGAAGCGACAGGACAAGTACTACAGTTGGCAAAATAAATATTGTGAACATTATGATTCTCCCTCAAATTATACATATCATAAGATATACCCCATTACGGTTTGATCACTCTTTGTTGGATAAACTTCAGGTCATTAGTCAAGCAAACCAATGTAGAATTCCAAGACAGAAACTACTTACCCTATCCTCCCTTCTTATATATAGCACACCTCTGAACCTATATAGCTGGGAAATGCCACCTCATGTATATCACTGGTTGATCCCTGCACTTCCCCCCCCCCAATGACAAGCACTGTTTTATTACATTTACTTTCTTTTCTGACACTTTGTTAAATCTGTTAAATATATTCATATCTGTAGATAAAGTGTTATCTATTTTTTCTGCTATTAAAAAACAACCACAAGTGTGCAGATGAAACATGACCTTGTGTTGTGGAATTTAATATGGTTCAAATAAAATGAGACCTATTCTGAGGAAACATCAGTCTACAACAGATTTGGATAGGGGACAGCCAGTTACCATCCTTAATATTTTGGTAGAGAAGTACAGCAGAGCTTTCCCACTTACAATTTCTACTGATATGTTTGTGTTCAGGGACATATCTAAGGAGAAATGGAAAGTCATCTTGGGAAACATGGAATTATGCAAGATCTTAGGTGGAAGTTCTGTGTTCACTTACAAAAGAGTCAGAATGTGAAATCCTTAGTGGAAATTGAGCATAAAGGATCAAGTGACATACAGAATTCCTTAGGCACATACAAGTGCAGCAAGTGAAAGCACTGCCAATTTATATCAAACACTTCAAATGTACACATGAGGGCAACAACATTTTCACCTGTGGGCTGAAGCCAGATACAATTGCAACTCACAAGGGGTGGTTTACCTGGCAATCTGTGAATCATGCCCAGGTTTTTATGTAGGGAAAACTAAGAAAGGTGAACAGAATAATTTATGAACATTGTTTGGCTATCAAGAAGAAAAATATGTTAATGCCCTAACCAAACATTCACTTACATGTGCAAATTTCAGAAAATTCCATTTTTTTGTGCTTGGCTCAGTGACCATGAATGACTTTGTTGGCAAGTACAATGTTCAGATGGAATGTTGTGAGTCTAGTTGACAAATAATGCTTCTTGCTGACTACCCACCTGGTCTCAATGACTCCATAAGCATTAAATGTTTTATTTTGGTACTAAGGCTGTGAGATGACATTAATGCTATTATAGAAGTACTAATATTTCATATTTGAAGTTTTCCAAGTCTGTCTGAGTTGGATGATAGCATAAATTAAACCATCAGATCACATTTCATGTTTTTAATACACATTGTGTGCTTTTAGTGATTGTTAGATACACTGTCTCTTTAAGAAAATTTGCAAGATCCCATGTTAGTATCATTGGTTGGATTGAATCATATGCTTACATTACACTGTTTTTAACCTCCAGTTTGTACATGTTTTTTAACTCTGATGAAGTTCTAGTTAAATAAAAGAATGAAACCACTCAGTCAGTAAAACGTTGTGTTGGAGACTGTTTCCTTACTGTTTTTTGTGGAATTATTTTGCCAGTTTGTTGCAGTTTTTAAATTCTGTGCCTCTTTAGTCATTTTTGTCATTTCTGATATGCTTTCACAGCAAGAATGAAATATTTCGAATGTCCTTCAGTGTGGATTTGTTAGCTTGCTTCCTGTCTAATATTAGCAGGTGCTGACAGGGTTAGAAAAGTATAAATTTTGTACTGAATAAAATGTACTACCATGAAATCTGGACTATGTGCCTGATATGGAATATCATAAATAAGAAGTTATGAGATCTTAATTAGCGGAATTAATACTGTAGTGTTCATATTACCTGGTCATGGTGGTCTAATAATTGTTACAATAATGTTGCTTTTAAAGAAGGAAAAGTATAAAACATTATGATTCTGATTATGATTATCTGGTCTCCCACATAAGTGCCTTTCTGTGTGATAAAGGAGATGGTTATTCTCTGCTGAACTGTCTCGTGAAAGTTATTTGATACCTCAACAGTTTGAAATTGTGGCTCAAATTTCTGAGTTGTTTGTCTACTGCTGCATTAGAGACTACCACTGGGCAGACAGATTTTCTGTCAGTCAGATTTTCAATGTGACAATATGCACTTTTAAATCTCAGCAGAGTATACAGTCTCTACAGGTAAGCTTTACTAACACTGTCTTTACTAGTTTTGATTGCCTAAATTGTGTGTGTGTAAATTGGATAACGAAAGAAAATAGGATGACTGTGTGATCACTTTTTACTAACCTGCTTCTGTATAATTGTGTGATACTGATCAATATACAAGGACAGAGATTCCTTGTTAAATAAAAGGCCAGATATACCCTAAGTAAAAGGATTTGAAATAACCCTTTCACAGGTGAAAGCAAGTAGATTGGGTTATTAAGGCAAGCCTTTTCAGGAGTCAGAGCGACTCTAATCAAAAATATTAAAAAGAAACAGATGATTCCTTCATTTGGAATGTGAGTGACCATAATTATAGTCACAGACCAATCTATTTGCTATGAATGTGAGGTTTTTATAATGGATCCCAGTGGAAGTGGTTTTAAAGATGCAGACCTGGGGACTCCAGGCAGGTGTATGTTTAATAAGTATGGTAGAGACAGGTGCAATTATTTGGTAAAATGGTCTGAAGTCACAAGAAATGATAGCACTTGACAGTTTAAGAAAAAGATTTTAGAATATCTAAAAAGTAAGCTGGAACAGAGCGGTAGCAAGGTACCAGCCTCTTATTGGTCAGCTTTTATGACTGGTAAGTAGAATCCAACAATAAGGAAAAGGAATATGTAGTTAGGAGCTTAAAATATAATTGCACTAGGCTTAAAACACAGCTTCAGGCAGCAAATAGAATAGTTAACAAATTACAAACAAAAAATCCCATTCCTGGGGTATGTGTTCTTTAAGACAGCTAGAAAAATTGGGACTCCTATTGCCAGAATCATCAGATGATAACTGGCTACCATTACTCTCTACACCCCCTCCACCTTATGACCCACCAAAACTTCAAAATGCTAATATTTCTCCACTCCAAGAGAACCGTGGAGGTCCATTTTGCAGAAACAACTACTCCTTTACCAGATACAGCCCAAGTACTTCCACTCTCCCCTGTGAGTCAGGTTATATCATTAGATTCCAACAACATTGTAGACCAGATGTAACTTCAGACCAAATGTTAATGTGTATAGCTAATAAAGGGGAAACATATACTATAAACATAAATCCAAGAAAAGTTAAAAAGATTCCCTAACCAAAGTCATCTTGTAAAGGCTAGCACTTTGTGTAAGATTAAAAACATCATAACTCAATTACCCATTATTGTTGCAGGGAGGAATATCAATGGGCATCACCTGCATAACAACCTGCAGGTGAAGAGGCAGATTTTTACTCTTCTACTGATTCTGATATACCTTCCACACAAATACATTCCTTATGAAAAGTTCCAAACCCTGAAGCAGCTATAGACACTGAGGCTGAACTGACTATTACAGTGGCATGGCCATGGACTGCAGTAGATTTTCAAATCATGGTAGGTTGTCTCCCTTCTATTAGAACACACTCATCAAAATATGAAAAATCCCAAAAGGACGTGTACAATTACAAAACCCTACCACTGAAGATTTGAGAGGCATACTAAAAGATTCCATACCTCCTGATATTTTTAGGAAAGTATGGAAAAAATCTAACTTAAGAGATAACATTCCAAAATATATAAAGAGTTTCTTGCTGCTAGACATAATCTATTGTACAAAGAGAGAAAGAATCTATAAATGCATATTTGTAACATATGATAGATGCATTTGAAGACCTCTCTAGACATCTCCAATAGGTAGTGAGCAGCCTTCGTAGATGGCTTAATACCACCTATACAAGAGCAGATTAAAAAGTTTTTAAGCTGGACAAGCTTAGGTATCCATGCAACTGTCAGCCAAGCACAATATAGCAGAGAATATCTTCAGGGAAGAAAAAGTACAAAAGAAAAATGTAGTGGCTATTCAATTTCAGCAGTTTAACACTGATTTCTCAGGGTGGGGATGAGGAAGAAGAAATCTTAGAGGAAGAGCCCAATTTTTCAGCAACCCCCAAAACAGTATCAGCAAAATTTTTATTCCCTCTGATTTATCACAGACACCATACAGTACTTCAGGGTTAAATACCTGTTTTCATTCTGGGCTAATAGGTGCATTGGCAAAATGATTGTCCATTTCTTGGACAACAACAAACTTAACCAAATAATCAGATACTACAGCAATCTGATAGAAATTTTCCTGTATGAAATACTACTTGGCAGCCACCAGTGCAACAGCAGTCTCATTAGGACAGCCATGAGCAGGAGCTACAATTTTTTCTCTTAGTCCCAACTGCTCAAGAGGGTCCCTTTCTCAATGATACTGTGCAAAATACATCTGTTTCATTCCTTACAAACATGTCAGCTACTAGATCTATGATCACTTTTGCCAATGCCGAAAACCTTCCACTTTCCAAACACACAATTTGGACTTTGGGTGTGTCCAGAATTCGTATAGATTATCCAGAAAATAAACCTGTTCCTGTTCAGATCAGTCTGTTAAAAGAACACCATGCTTTTATTGTAGGAAATTCATCCCCTCTAAATTTATTAGGAAGATGTCTACTGTGCAAACTTAGATTTACTTTTTATAGTACACCTAATGGTGTATTTTTAGTTATCCCTAATAAAACTTTAAGATTATGCACTAATACTATCCATTTACATGAAGATGTCCTCTTTGCCTTTCAAATGGTAAAACAGCTAGACGGAAATGCTGACCTGGAGGAATTGAACATTATTCCTCTGCAGCTCTGGACTGTCCATGACAATGAGGTACGGGTCATACAGAATGCAGAACTTGTCTGCATAATACTAAAATCTTATGAGCACCTGCCTGTGCTAGTTCAATATCCTTTGTTGGTAGAAGCAGAACAAGGAACTGAACCTCTTTTCTGCCTTGTTACACAAGGTATTAATATCCTGCCTCATAGTCCTTTTAATACTCATATTTTACCAGTTAAAAAAAGAAGAAAAAAGTACATATAGGTTTGTGCAATATTTACATGCTGTGAATCCTGTTGTAATTCCAGCATTCCTACTTATTCCTATTCCTGCAATTATACTGAGTTCTATCCCTCCAGATGCCACTATCTTCTCAGTGATTGATATTTCATTTGCTTTTTTCTCTGTTCCTATACACCCTGATTGTCAGTATTTGTTTGCCTTTACTTATAAGGGTCAGGATTATACTTGCACTAGATTACCTCAAGGGTATATAAAATCTCAAACTTTATTTTCTAGAGAAATGAAGAAACAATTAGATAAAATAAAATTCCCTTGTGGGTGTACCTTGCATATGTAGATGATTTGCTTTTAGCTTCTGAAACTGTATATGATTGTAAAGAAGATATTATTTGTCTCTTCACCTGGTTGGCAGAATTTGGATTTAAGATCAATTAAAGTAAAATAGAGTTGTATAAGTCACAGTTTCAATACCTGGGACATCTTATTTCATAAGGTGTTAGGCATATTTTGCCTTTATGATTTGTTGCAATCCAAATTGCATCATGCTGCACTACATTGAAACAGCCTTGAGCTTTATTGGGTTTAATAGGTTATTGTTGACAATGGATTTCTAAATATGCTGAAGTGATAAGACCTTTGTTAGAATTGCTAAAGAAAGATACCCCCAAGCCTTTACTTTGGCAAGATTTTCATAAACAAGCTTTTGTACAATTGCAAATGCTGCTTTCAAGCCATTTTGCACTTGGGTTACGAGATTATTCACACATTTTTTTTTCTTTTCTGAAGTAAAAAAAAAAAAAGTGGCATTAGATCTTTTAGTGCAATGTAAAATGATGTCTTTTAGATCTGTTGCTTATTTCAGCATAAATCTTGACCCTGTAGCTATAGCCCTCCTCCACTGTCTTAAGTTGGTGGCCGTGATGGTCTCATTGTAGATGTGGCAGCTGCACTAACTCTCAGGCTCAAGACTTATATAGCAGTTCTGCATTCTGAAGACTCTTTGTCATTAAAAGCTAAGCAACAATATTTATCTGTGGCACAGCTGTCTAAATGTAAATTGTCATTGCTCAATTACACTTCTTTACAAATTGTCCGATGTCCTCCTCGTAATCCTGCTTCTTTAATCCTATGATCATGCAAAGAAAAATGTCATGACTGAGAAGTTGTTACTAATAATGTGCTTCCTCCCTGATTAGATTTAAAAGGCATTTCTTTATAGAATCCAGATCTTATCCTTTTCATAGACGGCTCCTGTATTCAAACAGATGACGGTAAACTCAAACAAGCATTTTCTGTTTGCAATCAAAAAAATATTTTATTAACTGGACAATTAAATAAAATGTGTCTACTCAAGTGGTTGAATTAGAAGCCATAACAAAAGCATGTAAAATTGGCAAGGATTAGTTAGTGAGTGACAATATATACAAATTCTCGATGCTTTGCATGATTTTGGTATACTTTGGAAAAAGCAAGGTTATTTTACATGAGCAGGGTCAATTATTTAAATGCTGTTTTTGTTAATAAACTGGTAGAAGCTTTGTTATTATCAAGAGAAGCAATTGTAATAAAATATGCCTCACATAAGACCACCGGTTCCTTTGTAACTAAGGGTAATTGATTAGGCATCTAAAAAGCTGCATTCTCTTATCCTTTTCAGGCTATGTATTCACAACAAATAAATGTAAATAACTTTTCTTTACAGGAGCAGCAAACGAAGGACTCTGAGAAAAGGAGGTAGATAAGAAATGCAGTCGGTCTCCAGACCTTTTGTGGTGCCACCTGTATGGTTGGCTAGTAGCCCCATTAAATTTTGTAAATTAATTGGTAAAAACATATTATTATCCTTACCACTTAGATAAAAACACATTAATAAAACAGATTTCCACTGACTGGTATCCACCTCATCTCTCAGACTTCATTTGGCATTTTGTAAATACTTGTGAAGTTTGTTTAGAATACAATGTGTCTAAACCAGTTCCTGTACCTATTCAATCCGTAAAATACATTGGGGATATTTTTGCTCCCTTCAGTGAGGTTTTATTGAACTTCCCAGATACAAAAGTTAAAGTATGCTTTAATTATTGTTTGCATCTTTTTGGACTGGGTAAAAGCTTATCTTATATGATAAAAATGATGTGAATACAGTAGATAAGAAACTACTAACAGAATTGATTCCTAAATTTAGTGTTCCTTGTAGTATACAATCAGGTCAGGAAACTCATTTTCTAGTCAAGTAACATAACAGTTTTGCAAGGCTTTGGGTGTCAAGCTAAATATTCACTGTCCTTATAGACCACAAGCTTTTGAAAAAGTTAAAAGAGCTAATCAAACTAGTAAACTTAGACCAACTAAAGCCTGTGAGGTAACAGGACTTAAATGGCCAGATGCATTGCATTTAGTTTTGTTTAGTATTAAAAGTGTAGTAAATGCCAGTAAAAAATTGCCCCATCATTAAATTCTTATGTGTAATCAAATAAAAATGGTTGCCACCCCGCTCCCTAAAAATTTAGTTACTAGATATTAATAAAAACCTGCTTTCCTATTACATATCCTTGCATTCTGTTTTGTAGAAATACCATAGCATTGTTCAGCAGACAATCCAACAACCCTCAAAACCTTTGGAAAGACATAACCGGAGTCCAGGACACCAGGTATATATCAGGGTATATTCTCCAGAAAATTCACTCAGCTCCATGTGGAATGGACCGTTTTTGGTTTTGCTCACGGGTGCTACTGCCATCCATTGTGAGGGACTCCACACCTGGATCCATGTGGCTTATGTAAAAAAGGCACTCCCTTGTGATGAGCATAATCAAAACATCACTAATGACAGACCACATGATCCAGCAGATCCTATTGCCAGCAAAACCAGACAATGAACCAGAAGTACTGTTTCATTTGAAAGTGATAGCCCATGTCATATTGTCATCCAAGCCTGATTAAGTAGTGTCTATGAGGTGTTTGCTGTCCAACCTAATCTTACTGCTGTCAACCCATCTGTATCTGGAGCTAAATGCAGTGAAGTTAGCTTTGTTGTTACACAGTGTGATTCTGGTAATTCTTCTTGGTCTGATTCAACTTCCAGTGAATTTTCTTCTTCAATTCCAATATTTTTTCTCACTTCCATTTCTAATATTACTGATTCGTACATTATTTAAATGCTGATTTGGACATTGCCTTATCCAGACAATATTTTCATTCTAAATCATCTGCAATAAAACTTTTGTTCAGTGGCTTTTTGATGATCGGTTTCATTTATACAATGAGAAGTCCATCCAGTATCCATATTTACAATTTCTTCAAAATCCTCTTCCTCTCCATTATGCCCATTTTTCCTGGAGTCCAGTCATCACTACAATTGTTGCACTTATTACCATTAATTTGTTTCAATTTCTTCTGCCATGTCTGTCTTACATCTAAAAAACATGCTGAGTGTTTCCATCTCAAACCCAACAAACGAATGGGGCTGTGGGCAGCAGCACAGTCTGTACATGGTGCCCTATAGGGGAAGAATTATATAGACCAACCACTCTGGAATCTACTGTGATGTTCAGTATCCTAAAAATAGAAAAACATGCACCAGAGACTGCATGCCTAATCAGGGCTAGCCACTTGACAGGGTAAAATATGGCTCTAGGTGAGTTGGTCTATGTGATTCAGTCATGTTGACTAATGTCTTCAAATGGGCATGGGTATTTGTCAATGATAAGTGGGTTGAGGACCCGACCAACTCAGATCTATGCCAGGGACCCATGCTAATGGTGGGAAGAGTGTATGTGCCTGTATTTGCCAGTGTAAGCCCATGATAAAGACCAGCAGTCCTGCTTCAATAAGCTTCTGACTGGACAGTGTAAAGTGACTCAGCTTGGGTTCCCTGGGATAGCTCTGTTGAGTGAAAACTAGATGTAAAACCAATTAACTCTTCAAGCTTGCACTAAGAATTGCTGCACTCAATGTAGGTTCACTGATAGAATGAAGCTTGAAGTGGATGACTTGCTGGTAAGATGGAGGCTTGACATTCTATGTATCCAGGAACCAAGCTGAAAGGGCAGTGAAGCAAAGCCACTTGGCCTGGTATTCAGAATCTACTACTCAGAAAAAGGACAGACTAGAAATGGTGTGGGAATAGTGGTGAAGGAGAGGCATGAAAAGACAGTGAGAGATGTCATCAGAATTAGTGACAGACTCATGGCAATCAGACACCAGCCTAATGATAGGTCAGTATTTATAACCTCAGCATATGCCCCACAGCAGGACTGTGATAGTGAAGAAAAGTGTGCATTCATACAGCAGTTGCAGGAGCTGCTATATAAAGCGGAACGATATGAATTGTTGTTGATAATGGGTGACTTGAATCCACACATTGGGCCAGACAGAACTAGATACGAGAACTCCCTGGGTCCACATGGGTGGGAAAATAGGAATAATGAAGTAGAGGCCATTCTAGACTTATGTCTGGGAAATGCAGTCACAAGATCACGTACAAGAGTGGCCAACACGCAACAAAGATACACTTCCTTCTTGTAAGGAAAGGGCAATGTGGTCAAATCATTGATTGTAAAGTCATCCCCAGGGAAACAGCCCATGGCATAAACTATTGGTTGACACAATCAGTTGCAAGCAGTGGCAAGAAAAGGGTCTAAAGTCAACAGAGACCAAGCTGAAGACCTGAAAGTTGACTGGACAAAATACACAACAGTTCAAAGAATTACTGAGGGCTCTAGCACCTCAAGAAGAAGAGGACATAGATGGAGTTGAAGAAGAATGGCAACGTCTTAAAATAGCATGTGTGAGGACTACAGAACAGATATGTGGGCTGATCCAGGTAGGTTCATAGGTTCATAGATCCATAGGTTAGTACTAGGCTATCTGCCTGAAGGCATTTATAAGCCTAGCCATAATGTGTTGGCTTTCACCACCCTCTTAGATTAGTTCCCTGTGCCTCTGTCCAGCAGAACCACTGAAGTGATCCCTGGGGTAAACTTTCTGTTTCCCATCCACTCGTCAAGGTTTCTTTTGAAGAGGGTTAGCAAGGAGCTCTGCTTAATGTAGATTGGAATCTTGTTCCAAATCATGGGAAATCTCTGGGACAGGAATCTATCCCTCCAGTACGTCCTATTTATTGTTGTGTTGAGGTTTAGATCCCTAGAGCGTGTGGCTTGAGGGGATAGGGTTTTCTTTAGGTGGAGCATGTCCTTTAATTCTGGGTTGGACATGGTCTTGTATGTCAGACAGAGATCACCTCTGAGTAGGCGGTATGCAACCGAGTATAGCTGGAGTTTCTTCATTCGAGCTGCATAGGGCATCTGTTTGAGGCCAGTGATCCTCTTGGTGAGGTACTTCTGTGGTCTTTCCAACTGTTGCAGGTGTCTTGTAAGGTACATCCCAAATGGGACATTGTACTCTATGATAGGTCTGATGAGTGATGAGTATAGGGGCACAATGATCTCTTTTGATCTGGATGCAAACCCTTTTGTGATTAGGTGGGCCACATAGAAGGATTTTCTAACCACTTTGGCAATGTGATTATCAAAGGTGAGATTACTATCTACTTGGGTCCCCAGATCCCTTATTACGTCTTCCATATTTAGGGGACTACCATCTATGTGGCAGTTTGTGGGTACTTTGTGTTTTCAAAGGGGATGACTATGTACTTTTTGGCATTTAGCTTGAGGCCATGATCTTGACACCAGTTATCCGTCTCAGTGAGACTCTTTGGGAGGACGTCTGTGTCAGCCGGAGAGTCAATTATGGCCCCTAGTTTGCAGTCATCTGTGAACTTGGTCAATCATAGTCCTCCTGTGCTTGCCTGCACCTCTGAGAATTATATGCCAAAGAGGAGGGGTCCTGGGACTGAGCCCTGGGGAATACCACTTGTAACCGGTTTAGAGTCGGACATAGCTCCTGCAACTCTCACCATGTGGGTACTGTCCGTGAGCCAGTTGGCAACCCATCTTGTGATGTAGGGATTTATGTTCAGGCTGGTGAGCTTGTCTATAATACCAGAATGGAGAATGGTGTTGAAGGCCTTTGCAAGGTCTAGGTAGGCTGTGTGTACCACCTTTCCCTCACCTATAGCCTTGATAATTGTCTCAAAGAAGTCCACCAAATTTAGGAGGCATGATCTGCCCTTAACAAAGCCGAACTGGGTAGGGTCCAGTGTTTGGAGGTTCCCAATGTCTCTGTTTATGAGTTCCATGATGATGCGCTCCATAGCCTTGCAGACCAAGCTAGTCAGGCTTATAGGGTGATAGTTCCCAGAGTCTGTTGTGGCTCCACCTTTGTGGAGTGAAATAACCGTTGCTGTGAACCACTCTATGGGTATGTAGCCTGTGGAGAGGCTGAGTTTGAACAGTGTGTTTAGGTGAGGGGTTAGTTCATCTTTAAGCTCATGTAGGACGCAGCCTGGGACACTGTCTGGTCCCATTGATGCTGTGTTTTTGGCTTTGGAGAGGGCTGTTTTAACCTGAGTGTCTGTGATTTCAGGGACTCTACATTCTTCTGGTATGGCCATGGGCCCTTTTGGGGGTGAGTGGGGGGGGTAAAGTTTACGCTGAACCTGTCTGCCAGGATGTTGGCGATATTGGTCAGTTCAGTGTATTTTGTGCCATTTTGCACTAACTTTGAGCAGATCTGAGCATTGCCACTTAGATTCTTGACATAGCTAAAGAATGCCTTGTGGTTATCTTTGGAGTCCCTGGCAATTTTTCTTTTGAAGCTCACCTTGGATGATTTTATGAGGGATAAGTAGTTTCTTGCTGATACTGATAAGGGATGCCTTCTCTTCTTGGGATTTTACTCTTTTCTGTACTAGTTTCCTCCTTTTATTGTATAGCTTGTTTATGGCAGGCGTCCACCAGACTGGTTTCCTTTTCTCGTATGAGTGAGTCTTGGTTTTGCTTGGAATGGCACGATCCATGCATTCTTGTAGGTGCCCATAGAATGTATTAGTAAAGGATTTTGCAGCTTGGACAGTGTTATCCTTCAGCATGGGGGCTTTGAAACTTTCCACCTTGGTCTTAAGTAATGTGAGGTTTGCTTTTGAAAAGTTTTTCACAGTGGTTTCCTTGTCCAGGGGTGGGGGTGGAATGTGGATATCCAAAGTGATTTGTTTATGGTCAGATCTAACCAGCGAGGGGTTGACCTCTGATGTGGAACGCCAGTCGCCTATGTTGGTAATGACCTGGTCCAATATGTTGTCACCTCTGGTGGGAATGTTGACCAGCTGAACCAGGGTGTTTGAATTTATAAATTCTAGGAAATGCCAGGCAAGGGAGTTAGTACTTGAGTAGTTCTCCCAGTTGATGTTTATGTGAAATCACCCAATATTAAGGTGTTTGGTTGGACCTTTATGTTTCCCAGTGTTTCCAGAAATGCAGAATGGGGTCCTGGGACATGGTGGGTGATCTGTAGGAAGCTACAATTTGAATTGCAGTTTTGCTCATTGATAGTTGCATGTGGATGATCTCTGAAACATCGTGCTGTGCCACTAACCTGGAGGTGTGGGTATCCTTGAAGAATATGAATACGCCCCCACCTTTTGTATTTCGGTCCAGGTTCTGTGGCCAAAATGTATGGTATGAGTTGTAGCCCAGTAGTGCTGGGGTGCTCTCTGGAGCCTTAAACCAGGTTTCTGTTACTGCACATATATCAATTTTTTCCAGACTGAGGAGTGCTTCAAGTGCATGCATTTTGAGGTTTAGACTTCTGGCATTGAGTAGCATTTCCCTCAGTTTTTTGTTACTTGTGGTATTTACGGTGGTGGGTTTGTCTTTTGAGCTCTGCCTAAAAAAGGCACTATGGGGGTGGCAAGAGCCTTGGCCAGTATTCAAAAGCCTAAGGGTGACAGGTTCAACCTGTCTCTAGCAAAGCAACGTGGCTTGGCTGAGGTATGGAAATAAGATACATAAAGAAAGCTGTTGGTGAATTGCATTAGTCCAAGAAGTCATCAAAAGAAAGAAGGAGTACAGGAAAAAGTGGGAGATAGAAAAGACAGATCAGGTTAGGAATACTGGTTGGCTAACAAGGATGCTAATAAAGGAGTTGCAATAGCAAAGAACAAGGCGTCAGAGGCACTCCATCAGCTTTTAGAAAGTGTCTCAGTAGATGGCACAAAGACACTGTATCAGGTTACAAGACAAAAGAACATAGTCAGACATCCTGCTCACCGGTCTGCAGAACATCAAACAGAGATGGAAAAATTACTTCCAGCAGCTTCTGAATGAAGGAAACCCCACAAAAGTTGTTTTGCTCCAGACACATCCTATGATGAGAGAAAATGAGAAGCTCACAATATAAGAAGTCATAAGAACACTAAGGAAAATGAAATCAGATAAAGCAGCAAAGGACTGATGAGATACAGCAGATATGATAAAGATGCTGGGAGAGATAGGGGAGAAATGGCTACTGAGGGTGTGCAGAGAAAGGCATATCCGTGATGACTGGAGAATAAGCATATTGATGCCAGTGTTCAAGAGCAAAGGGGACAATCACAACTGTGGGCAGTACAGAGGTATCAAAGTCATGTCACATTGCATGAAAGTTCTGAACAAGATGATTGGTAAACGAATATGCAGACTCATTGAAAGTAAGATGTGAGATAAGCAGCTCAGATTCAGATCAGGATGCAACACAACTGACTCAATGTTTGCAGTGTGACAGATACTTGAGAAGAAGCTAGAGGTGAGGAAAGAGTCCAACTGGGTATTCCCACACTTGGAGAAAGCATATGACAAGGCCGCAAGCAAGCTGATTTGGACAGTCCTGCAGTGATTCAAAGTCCCAGAACAATTGGTAAAATTAGTGTAAGCTATGTACAAGGACTGAATGACTAACGTATAAATAGTGCTCGGTCTCAGAGAGCGGTCCCAGTGGGTTTGAGTGCACATCAGCGTTCAGCTCTGAGCCCACTGCTATTCATACTAGTGATAGACTACATTAACAATTTTTCCAAAGTTTTACATTAGTAAACAGGTTGGGGGGGACAGATCAACAAAGCTACTATATGTAGACAATGCAGTATTACAGGCAGACTCTGTGCAAGAGCTTCAACAAAGGACAGGGGAATGGAAAACAAAACTGAAGGCACATTGGAGAAAACTGAGTACAGATGAGACAGTCATAATAGCAGCAAATGGGGGAAATTGGAAGAAGCTGAGAATTGAGATAGAAAAAAAAAAAAAAAAAAAAAAAAAGGAACATTTTTGAACAGGTTAACAGCTTCTTGTATCTGGGAGGGGTGGGTTAGAAGAAGGGGAATCTAATGGAGGAGATAAAGCTAGAATCAGAAGTGCTGCAGCCAATGGACACAGGCTGCCAGATGTAGTATATGACAGACGAATGCCAAAGAAGCAGAAAAGTAAAGTGTAAGAAACAGTGGCATGGCCAGTACTACTTTGTGGTACTGAAACCTGTGCAGTAAAGGAAAAGCAGTTTTGGAGGATAGAGTTGATGGAGATAATGTGCCTGAGACTGATGGTAGGATGCACACTGTTGGACAGACAAAGAAATGACATAAGAGCAGGAGCCAAAGTAGCTCCAGTTGCAGAAAAGGTCAAAGAGAATAGATTCCTGTGGTTTGGGCACATGTGCAGAAAACCATAAGACAATCAGGTGAAAAAGATTTGTGACATACAGGAAGAAGGCAAGAGCTATCAAGGGCATACAGCAAACAGGTGGATGGATTGTGTGAGAGAGATCTGCTACAGTGAGCAGGAGTGTCAAAGATGGCAGAATAGTGATTTTGAATAGAGAGTAATGGTGACAATTGGCACAACACTCTGACCCCATGTAGAAAATGGGAAAAAGAGGGCCGATAATGATGATGATTTTTCTTCAGCCATGATGATTTTTCTTCTGTCACCTGGAACCATGAGTGTTTCATCTTCTGCAACTGTAAGTACTGAATTGTTTCCCAATAGACATCTTTGGTCTGTTAAAAATGGAGACAGGCACTTAGTTAAAATTATACGTCGAGTACCTGAATGGCATTCTCAGTTTAATATGTTTACTGCTGCTTTGCATACGTATGTGCAGACTCTTAATCTATTATGTTGGGGCTGGAAGACAAGCATGCCAGTATTACAAAAGAATAAAAATACCCGTGGATGTCAAGCTTATCCCTGCTTACCTACAGACTGGTCTGGTTCTTGTTATATTTGTAATGTTATCCCTGTTATCTGACATACCTAAAGACATAACTAAAGAAAAAGGTTCTAATGTTCATCGCAAATGAGACATTAAAGACATTCCTAACCCAGTTGGTAAAATAGATGCCTTCTGGGTCTATCATAATACTGTACAAGAAACTGCTTTTAAAGGACTTGTTGACATAGATTTTGGTGATGATGTAATTTCTTGGGCAGGTATTACTCCGGTTTATGGGAATTTAAGAAACTGTCTAATATCCTAGAGATTGTGAGTCCATAAATTTGATATCTCAAGAAATGACTGTAATGCACAGTTTAGTGCTACAAAATCGTGTGACACTTAATTTCATCCTTGGTTCTAAAGGGGCGCTGCATGCACACTCATCCTAATGGAGTGCTTTTTGTTTATTCCTGATAATGTCGGTGCCATCTGTAGTCAGCTGAAAATAATGCAAAAAAATTGTTGCGTATTTGCATGTTAAAAAAAGACAGCTCCCAACAGGCATGGCTAACCAACCTCTTTTCTGAATGGGGAGGAAAACTCCTAAAGTTATTTATGTTTATAGCAATAATAATAATAATAATAATAATAATGTTACTTTTAATTATGCTCAAAGCCTGCATTTTAAAATTATTAGAGTCCCAAAAGGATATTAACTTAAATTTGATTAGAATATTTCCATTGACCACTATTAATAAAAATCATAGTACAGTAAATAATAAAAATAAAGTTTTGCAAGATTTTAATACAATATGTGATACCTTATATAAGGGGGAATATGAAGAAGTATACAGTAAAATACATAGTAATGAATGTATTATTGATGATTATTTATAGTATTCCGACAGCATTTTTTTCCATCAAAGCAGAAGCATGTTTTATTGCAAATAAGACTATATTTTTGAAACAACTGTTTAAAGTTTGTGCTGTCAGGGTCAGAAAGAAATAACATGTGAAAAGTGTCTTATAGCAAGTGAAAAAGTGTCCATATATCTGAAAACTTGTAGTCATTGTCCAAATGTGAATAGTTATTATGATTTGAGTAATGTTTTACAGCATCAGATGAGTGAATGGGAAAGCCGAGAAGTACAGAGAAGAAAAAAATGTTTTGTGTGTCCATTTAATTTCTATTATACCATGACCCCCCCCCAAAACGTGCACGCTGATTGGCCAGCGTGCCTGTTGTAAATCGAGTTATACTAATGGAAAAAGGTCCGGTCGCCCGGACTTTTTTCCATTAGTATAACTCATTTTTATAAAACACTGTCTCGCTATGTTAAATGGGTTTAACATAGCGAGACAGCTTTAAAATAAGCAACGGAGATCTCCGTTGCTTATTTTAAAGCTGTCTCGCTATGTTAAACCCATTTAACATAGCGAGACAGTGTTAAAAGCACGAGAAAGCAAGATCTCCGTTGCTTTTTTAGTTTTGCTATGTTAAATGAGTTTAACATAGCGAGACAGTTTAAAATAAGCAACGGACATCTCCGTTGCTTATTTTAAAACTGTCTCGCTATGTTAAATTCATTTAACATAGCGAAACACTAAACAAAAAGCAACGGAGATCTTGCTTTTTCCGTTTTGCTCACAGTCTGATGTACTGCGCAGGCGCGCAGTACATCAGAACTGCCACAGATGCCAGACATCTGCGGAAGGGCAGTAAACAGGCATTATACTATGCCATTATTTAAGAAAAGTAATAGTTTCTTTTCTTAAATAATGTCATGATAATAGCAATAACCACTTCTGGGTGGTAATGCTAAATTTACCCACGGTTGGCTTTGTATCCTCGGCTGCCTCGGGGACCAAACCACGCCAACCGTGGGTAAATTTAGCATTACCCACACCCAGGCATGGGTTATTGCTATAATATACTTTAACAGTAAAAATGAAATATTCAGAATGTCCTTCAATGTTTATCTGTTAGCTTGCTTCCTGTCTAATATTAACAAGTGCTGATAGGGATGGAAAAAGTATAAGATTTGTATTGAGAGTAGAATGTTCTATAATGGAATGTTGAATATGTGCCTAATATGTAATTTCAGCTGAATTAATAAAATAAATAAGCAACCATGAGATCTTAATTAGCAGAATCAGTGCCATACTATTCATTTTTAATTGGTCATGGGTGTCTAATAATTGTTACAAAAATGTTGCTTTGAATGAAGGAAAAGTATAAATCAATGATTCTTGTAATTCAGGAAGACAGAATTATGACTGTCTGTTCTGACACATACATGTCTTTCTGTGGAATAAAGGAGATGGTTATTCTCTGCTGAACTGTCTCATGTAAAACATATATGGTAACTCAACACAGGTCACCTCTTAGCAGCCTGTAAGATTGTGAGTATAGTAACAGAGCTTTGAGTTGATCTATGCAGGACTTCTTGTTTAGGCCTTGTATCCTTTTAGTAAGGTATGTCTGTAGATGTTCCATTTGTTGCATGTAGCTAGGGAGATATATGATAAAGGGGGAATTATATTCAATGATTGTCCAAATGAGGGCAAAGTAAAGTGGGACAATGCCATCCCTAATTCTAGATACAATCCCTTTATCAGCTGTGCAATATAGAAGGACTTTCTTACACTAATATACACATGTTGATCAAAAGTTAGTCGACTGTTCGGATAGGTTTCCACATACTAAACAACTGGGTTAACTCTTAGGTACATATTGACTTCCAAGATGGCTGCATACTGATCACCAGCATAACTTCAACTCTCCTAATGTGAAAATAGAAACTGAGAAAAAAGAGTGTTACTGAAAATGTTTTTTAGTAATGTTTCATTATGGGTAATAAATACATTCCCTGGATGCCAGTAAAGAAGAAGAAATTTGATAAACCTGAAAGGAAATCAGTCAGAAAAAGTGAAGACAAAATGCTGTCTTGACATGATTCTGCTGCAGTTAAGCAAAAAGCAGTACAAGTTTCAGCTTTAGTTCAAGAGATGGCTACCAGTAATTTTAAGAGGAAAAAATCAAACATACTAGGAGGTGATCAAAATAAATGAAACCTTGAAGGAATGTATCAATTCAAACAAAAAAAGGCTAGAAAAAAATAAAAGATTTAACTAGCTATTCAGTTGAAATAATAAAATCTCAAAAAATAGAGGCTGACATGAAGTAAAAGCTGGATGAATATGACATTTCTCAAGAAGAATTGTTTAAAAAATAGTAGAGTTAGTAGACAGACCCTCGAGAGAAAACTTGAAATTTTGTGCCCTAACTGGAGAAACTGGCAGGAATGGACTGTATTAATTTTATGAAAGAACAAATAAGTAACTTGACTGGTGCTCCACAACAGAATTTGTTAATCAAAAGGCACATGAAGTGCATGTTCCAATTCTAGCTATGAGAAAGCAGCCAAGACTTATATTAGTAAAGATGTAATCATGCTAACTGTGAAGGCTGCCAGCCTAGCCAGATTGAATTTTATAGATAAGTCTATAATTTGTAAATATTAATGCAAGGCACAGGCTTGTTGACTTAAATGGAAAAACTGCTGTTAGATGTGGAACTTCAAAAAATGTCACAACAGTGCTCTCTACTGACCAAGTAAAAGCATGTTGTGATCCTTTGATCTAAAGTCAGCTCCAGCCTGTCTAGATGAAGACATTCTTTCTATTGTTTTAACCAAGAGTTAAATTGCTAGATTTAAACATGCAAATATATTTTATCGCTCTGCTTCTTGAATAGCTGCAAGATAACACAAGGAGATATTAAGAATGTAAATGCAGTTTCTGTAGCCTGGGAATCCAGGAAAGTGTGAAGAATGATATAATGTGTAGCATGGGAACCACAAGAAAGTGTGAAGAATGATGTAATGTGAATCAGAACTGCAATTTCAATTTAAACAGAGAGAACCAGAGAAGATTAAGCATTTTTATCTTGACCATCCAACTCATCAGCACTCTGCCTGTTTTCTTAAGTAAGTTATCTTGGACTTGTGTTTTCTTTTAGAAATTGCTAAGAACTAGAATGATTAGACTAAGGGCTGGATTCATGAAGGCTTGTACTGAGTCTAAGAGTAGAGTAAGACTCTATGCAGCCAACATGTCCGCCGAGCGATCCAGGAACAGCCAGCAGGGGCGTGCAATAGAGCTCCTGAAATGACTCTTACACAGACAGGGCTAGGTTATGCAAATTACCTCATTTGCTGCGAAAGCTATGCAAATGAGGTAAATTTGCAATCCGGGAAACCCTAACCTGTCCGAGTAAGAGTAGTGTTATTTGCATAAATGTACTCAGTTGACAACTGAGTACCGTACTGCAAATAGCAAAACGGAGCCGTGACAGCTCCAAATAAAGGCTGCATCCAGTTGAGGAAGCATGCCAATGGCCAAATATATGGCCATTGGCAATGTTCCTCGATGCAAAATTAAAAAATATATATATTTTTTTTACCTCGATCTCCGAAGTTTAAGCATAGCGCAGCGCCGCTGAAACGTGCTGTGCTCTAAAAACCAGAAAACCAGAAATTAAAAGACACAAATAGGGATTTTATAGCAAATCATAAATTTCAATGCAAGTGAATGGCAGGCTGAAGACAACATGGCTAGCGAGTAGAGGTTGCTAAGGGGGGAAGCTCAGTCTAAGAGATGTAACCAAGCATTAGCAGGCAATCCTATGCAAATTAGGGTAAGGATAGTGAATCCCAAGTTTACATAGCAAATGAGCAAAGTCAGTGGAGTGTATGAGTAGGATAAGGGGAGTAACAGAGTAGAAGATAGGTGACATCACGAGGGGGGGTATGTATGAAAGAATGTAAGCTCATTGGAGCAGAGTGGCATGTGTTTGCTCTCAGTTACTCATCACTGGAAGAGGTGTGTCAACAGGTATCCTAGCTAAAGGCAAGAAATAGAAGGTGTATGCCGTTGATAACACTAAAGTTTATTGTTGAAGTGCCTGCAACATGTTTGCGTGCGGGTGCGTGCCTGTATATCCGAGTAAGACTGTATGCACGCGTGTGCGCCTGTGTGTGCACGTTTAAGCCGGAGTAAGTATGTGTAAGGTTGTTGAAATTTGTGTAAGCACATTTGCACCTGTGTGCGGGCATTTAAGCAGGAATTAGCAAGTGTTAGGCCATATAAGCATGTGTGTGCACATGTGAGCTGGTGTGCACATGTTTGCACTTGTGTGCACAGCGCTGCCCCCTTGTGGAAACAGAAAGGGAAAAGGAAGCACGACAAAGAGTAGGAAGTTAACCAGGGAGAACTAGCAGAGCTAGCAGGTAAAAACAATCAGAATCAGGCAATTACACAGGCAGTACACTAGCCCAGCCCAGCACTTAAAGCTCTGCAAACAACTTTCCACCATGTTTTCCTCAGAGACACTGCAACACTGCAATAAACTAAGAGAAGTGAAAACTTAAAAAGCTTTACTGAGACAAAGAAATGTTAGAGGCTGCCATTGCTGTTATAAGGTGATATATGCAACATGCTGAGGGTGGTGACAATGCGAATGTTGCTTAGCAACCCCCAGCGAGGAGACATAGAAGAGTGTACAGGCCCAGGGTAACCTACCAGGGGCTACATGAGCTGGAGATAGTGGAGCACTATAGAGTGGACATAGACCTCATGCAGCAAATAGTTGAGCTGTGTAGGCCATGCCTCACACACAGAACCAACAGAGGGGAAACCATCCCAGTGGAAACCAAGGTATGTGTTATCCTAAGAATACTAGCAACACATACCTTCCAGAGACCAACTAGTGATATGATGGGGACTTCACAGGCATCAGCATCCAGGGTACTGCACCAGTTCCTGAATGCCATGTCAGCACATGTCGGTGATCATATATATTTCCCCAATTCCCGTGAGGTGTTGGCCAACAATATACGTCTTTTCCAGCAAATAGCAGAATACCCTGAGGTAGTGGGTGCAATAGACTGCACATCAAAGCACCAGCCGGTGAGCGGGGTAGGGCCTACATTAACTGCAAGGGCTTCCCCTCCATCAACTGCCAGGTCATGTGTGATGCCCAGGGCATAATACTGAATGTGTGTGATGGGTGCCCTGGAAGCTACCATGATTCCCATATCTGGCATCTGACACAGCTGTACCAGACATTTGCCAATGGGGACATCCCTCATGGTCACCTAGTGGGGGATGCTGGATAGGCACTGGAGCCATGGCTGATGACACCCATCAGAAATGCACACACACCTGAACAGGAACGCCATAATGAGGCACACGCACAAACAAGAAATGTAATCGAGCTTGTGTTTGGGCCGCTCAAGTTGTGGTTCCAGTGCCTGGACACATCTGGTGGAGCCTTGCAGTACTCACCAACTACACGTACCCAAATTGTCATGGTATGTGCTATGCTACATAATATGATCCTGCGAAAACAGCTGCAGCAGGAGCAGCATAGGCCCGGGCCAAACAGCCTCCCCACCATTGCCAAGGCCATCACAGGCAGAGCGTGACTCGGAGGAGGAACAACCTGAGCCTGCCCCAGTAGGTAGAAGGAGGCGTGCTCAGTACACTTTCGCCTTGGCAAAGAGGCAACGCATAGCACATACACTGGCTCAGTAGGAACCCTGGAAATGATACCTCTTTCTGACTCATGCATATAGTAAAAGGGATGCCTAACTTGATACTACCTGTTTTCAAACATGTATAGGGAGTGTACTATGTGCATCAGACATAGGCAGCCCTGCAGCGCCACCTGAGGCATGATTGCCATGTTTTAAGCAATATAAAGCAGTGCTAAACAGCTTTTACCACTATGTAGTATATGTAAACAAAATTGCACACACTAACTAGCACAACTTTGGGCAATATTGAGCAATATTGGGCAATGTTTAGCAATGTTGGTTAATGTTGAGCAATGTTGGGCAAGTTTGGTCAAAGTTGGGCATAGTTGAGCAAAAGCAGGTAAACATGCTCATATTTACTTTATTGGTCCTTAAGCAGTCTGGTCTGCCCAGTATGAAAATATAAACCAGTGACAGGCCTTGAACCCATGATACTGTGCACTATAGTCACAGTACTGGACTACTTAACCATGACAGTAATTCACTGGTCAGCCTGTATGAAGAAATGTTGATAAGTCTATGCAAAGTGTCTCATGGAAACCCTGCAGGCACAGCATAATCCCTGTCGAGTAATGACACAAAGGTGAGCCCTGCAGTAAAAATATAACTTGATTTTCAACACACATATAGTATAAATGTTAATATTGGGCATGTTCACACATGTTAACAAATGTAGTGGACTTCAGACAGCAACATACTGAAAGGTCACACTGGGCATGCTCACACACTTGAATAAATGAGACAAATGTCAGGCAACACAACACTGAAAGGCCAAACTGGGCATGCTCACACACTTAGGCCATGTCTGAGTACAGCAGTGGGCCACACATATCTGGCAGTTGCATGTGTTAACCCAGGAACCTCTCACTATTCACCAATCCTGCCTTGTGCACACAGTTATATGACAACAGACACATATATAATATATTGGAACCCTGTCATAATCAAATATGTACTATGGATACTTAGGTTATTCATAGAAAGTGGGAAAGCAAAGAAGATAAAAAACCTGCAATCAGCATCATCAATAAACAATGTGCACTCCAAACATTATCATAGGTTCATAGGTTGATACTAGGCTATCTGCCCTAGGGCATTTATAAGCCTAGCCAGAGTGTGTTTGGCTTTTGCCACCCTTTTAGATTAGTAGACTGTGCCTTTGAATAGTAGGTCACACAAGATAGCCATTTTACGGTTAGTTTATTGTGCCTCTGTCTAGCAGGGACCCAGAAGAGATCCCAGGGGTAAACTTACGATCTCCCATCCACTCATCAAGATTTTTCTTGAAGAGGGTCAGTGAGGGGCTCTGCCTAACTTGGACCGTGATTTTGTTCCAGACTGAGGGTAGCCTCTGGGATATGAATCTGTCCCTCCAGCATGTCCTATTTATTTCTGTGCTGAGGTTTAAGTCCCTGGAGCATGTGGCTCTAAGGGATTCGGATATCCTGAGGTGGAGCATGGCCATTAATTCTGGGTTGGACATGGCTTTATACGTCAGGCACAGATCACATCTGAATAGGCGGTAAGCAACTGAGTAGAGCTGGAGTTTCTTTATCCGAACTGCGTAGGGCATCTGTTTGAGTCCCTTGATCCACTTGTTGAGGTACTTTTGGGGTCATTACAGTTGCTGCAGGTGTCGGGTAAGGTACATCCCAAATGGGGCATTGTTTTCAAGTATGGGCCTGATGAGTAGAGGGGCACAATGACCTCTCTTGATCTAGATGTGAAACCTTTTGGGATAAGGTAGGCTATATAGAAGGTCTTTCTAACCACTTTGGTAACGTGATTGTCAAAGGAGAGATTACTATCTACTTGGGTCCCCAAATCCCTAATTACTTCTTCTGTATGTAATGGATTACCACCATGTGGGCACTTTGTTTTTCCCAAAGGGGATAACTATGCATTTTATGGCATTTAGCTTTAGGCCATGGCTCTGGCACCAGTTATCCATCTCTGCGAGACCCTTTTGGAGGATGCTTGTGTCAGCCGGAGAGTCGATAATGGCACCCAGTTTGCAGTCATCTGCGAACTTGGTCAGCCATAGTCCTCCCGTGTTAGCCTGTACCTCAGAGAAATATATACTGAACAAGAGGGGTCCCAGGACTGAGCCTTGTGGGATGCCACTTGTAACTGGTGCAGAGACTGACATGGCCCCTGTAATTCTGACCATGTGGGTACTATCCCTGATCCAGTTTGTAATCCATCTTGTGACATCTGTGTTGATATCTAAGCTGGTGAGCTTACTTATGATGCCCAAGTGGGGTATTGTATCGAAGGCTTTTGCAAGGTCCAGGTAGGCTGTGTGAACTACCTTCCCTATGTCTAAGGCCCTGGTAACTGTTTCAAAGAAGTCGACCAGGTTCAAGAGGCAAGATCTGCCTTTAACAAAGCCGAATTGGGTAGGATCCAGTGTCTGGAGGTTCCTGATGTCTTTGTTTATGAGTTCCATGATGATATGCTCCATAGCTTTGCAGACCAGGCTAGTCAGGCTTACAGGGTGATAGTGTCCGGGATCTGTTGTGGCATCACATTTGTGGAGCGGGACCACTGTTGCTGTACACCATTCCTTGGTACATATCCTGTAGTAAGTCTGATATTGAACAGTGACTTTATGTGAGGGTTACGTTCTTCATGAAGTTCATGTAAGATGCATCCCGGGACACCGCCCGGTCCCATTGACGCTGTGTTATTGCTTTGGAGAGGGCAGCTCTCACCTGTTCATCTGTGATGTCAGAGAGGCTACACTTTGTTGGGATGGATATTTGCTGCTTTGGGTGAATGGGGGGGAGAAATTTGCACTAAACCTGTCTGCCAGGATGTTGGCAATGTCTGTGGGTTCAGTGTATTTTTTGTCATTATGCAGTAACTCAGAGCATATCTGGGAGTTGCCACTCAGGTTCCTGACATAACTAAAGAAGGCCTTGTGATTGTCTTTAGTGTCTTGTGCAATTTGTCTTTCGAAGTTGGCCTTAGATGATTTTATGAGTGATCATAGCTTCTTGCTAGTACTGATCACAGATGCCTTCCCTTTTTGGGATTTTGCTCTATCATGTAGTAGCCTCCTCCTTTTGTTGTATAGCTTATTTATGGCCGGGGTCCACCAGACAGGTCCTCTGTCTTTGGAGGAGTGAGTCTTGATTTCATTTGGGATAGCACGATCCATGCATTCCTGTAGCTGTCCATAGAATGCATTTGTACAGGATTCTGTGGTTTGAGCCATATTTTCCACTGGCCTGGGGGCTTTGAAGGATACCACCTCAGTTTTGAGAAGTGTAACGTTTGCTTTTGAGAAGTTCTTCACCGAGATTACCTTGGCTGGGGGTGGGGAAGGGATATGGATGTCCAGTGAGATAAATGTATGGTCTGACCTTACCAATGAGGGGTATACATCTGGTGTGGAACATACAGTCCCCATGTTGGTGATGACCAGGTCCAATATGTTTTCCCCTCTTGTGGGGGGGGGGGGTTGACCAGTTGTTCCATAGCATTTGAGTTTATAAATTCTAGGAACCGTTGGGCGAGGGTGTTTGGGCTTGAGTAGTATTCCCAGTTAATGTTTGGGTAGTTAAAGTCACCCAATATAATGGTTTTTGGAGAGACCTTCATATTCTCCAGTGTTCTCAGGAAAGCCGAGTGGGGTCCCTGAGTTTGGTAGGGTGGTCTGTAGCAGGCTACAAACTGAAAGGCAGTTTTTCCCACTGTTAGTTGAACATGGATGGTCTCTGATGCTTCGTGCAGTGCTACTAACCTGGAGGTGTGTGTATCTTTGATGTATATGGATACTCCCCCTCCTTTTGTGGTTCGGTCTGGGTTTTGTGGCCGAAAAGCATGGTATGAAGTATAACCTGGTAGTGCTGGGGTGCTTTCTGGAGCCTTGAAGCAGGTTTCTGTTACTACACAGATATTGATATTCTCCATACTGAAGAGAGCCTTGAGTGCATGCATTTTGAGGTGTAGACTTCTGGCATTGAGCAGCATTATCCTTAGTTTATTTTACCTTGTATTGTCTAGGGAGGTGGGTTTGTCTTTTGAGCCTTGCCTAGAACTGGATCCCCTTTGAATGACACCAATATGTTAGCCAACTGTTAAAATTGATCATTTTGTCTTTATACTGTGGCATCATTCTTGGTGAGGGTAAGATGCTCACAAGGTCAGGGTCATACCGGCCTGGGCTACATGATCAGAGAGTTCCTCTATGTCTCTTTTCATGTAGTCCAGGGAGGAATGTCTCAGGTCATTCACACCAGCATGGACAATGACGGAGTCATATTTGTAATTGCTTTGGAGTGACCTGAGTGCATGTGTTATGTGGCGGATCATGGCACCTGACAGACAGCTTACAGTGACCTTCTCCTTGTTCAGCCTGGTGAGTGAGATGTCAGTGTGTCTGACAATAGAGTAACCTATTACAAGTGTATTAGGTGTGTTTTTTAGCCTTAAGGGCAGTGACTGTGCGGCACACTGACTTTGTGAACTATGTGTATGTGGGTATTGTTGTGGGGTAGCAGTTGTTTGGGTGTCTGCTTTGGAGGTCTCTGCTGCTTAGGCAGATTTTTATTTAGAGCCTCTGAGTATGTTTTTGTGTGTTTATGTGTTTGGTTTGCTGTTGCTATAGGTCTATGTGAGACTGGATTTGTGGTGTGTGTGGTTACCTTCTCCTCCTGATAGACTGTGCCAGTCATAGGTCTAGAGAGCTCAGCCTCCAGTTTGTCTATATATTGCATCTCTCACATATATCTGAGTTTGTTGGGAGGAGGAGAGGATTGTCTGTGTACATAAGGCAGTTGTAACATTGCCTCAAAATTCCCATATTCACCAGCTGGACTGGAGAGTACACACGAAACTGACCTTTGGACATGTAAGGATATTATGATGAAATACTCTTTTGACTGATCAAAAAGGATCAGTAGGGTGTTAAGTGTGTAAAAGCGTATAACAGGGGTTTAGTGCCTAAATTTGTTGGTGTTTTGGAATGATTATCTGTGAAGGAGTCCAAACAGAGCCATGACACTTCCTTCAGCTATGTCATAAATAGCAATGTACACTCATATATGTCCTGAGTCAGGGCCAACTGTAAATGACTGACAATGCCAACATCCTGTCAGACAGGCCCATACATACATACCCACCTCCCACTGACAAAAGGCCCTATCATCATACCAGGCAATATCACATGTAGAATGGGTAAACAGCTCCTTCCAAAGCTGAAAATATGGCATCAATTGGATTACATTGTTTCCCTATATGTGTCATAAGTGAACTGCAGAACAAACAGACCCTGCACCTCAACAGTCTGTTGAGCTGCACCCTCTCTACAGGATATGAAACCATTGAATGGGTTACAGCAACATATGGCACACTCCACAAGTGTTGGTGCACAACAGACCATGGAAACTATAGTCTTATAAGCCTATGAAGTCTGATCTGTAAGGCCGTGGAGTCCATCATGATTGAAGTCATAAACAGAGCTATTGGAAGCTGGCAAACACACAACCCTACCAATCTTGATTTGGTCATGAGCAGATCATGGTTCCCAAACCTGCTAGACTGTTTACAAGGCAGCCACCCAGGACATACATCACTGAAATGAGCTACACACGTCCCACATAGACTTTGAATAGCCCTTTTCCAATATCCCAGACACATGTCGTATCCACAAAATCAACAATCTGTGCATAAATATGTATTGCCATATGATGGATTGGCAACTGGAACAAAGATAGATCACACAAGCTAAGAATTGTGGAGTCCTGTTAAAGCTGTTAACACCTGCTGTTCCCCATGGTGCAGTCCTGGGATTGCATAAAACAAAGTGCACACACATTACCATGTCTAGTCTGATGATGTCAGCATCCTACAAATATAGCAAGAGTAATGAAAGCACCAAGTAAAGCATATAGCATGTCGTGTTAATGTGTATCTCTCTAGTATCATAGCATAGTTAGGTAGGGGCTTGAATCCTGCAATTGCTGAGTGTGTATGTGTGTGTGTGTGTGTGTGTGTGTGTGTGTGTGTGTGTGTGTGTGTGTGTGTGTGTGTGTGCGTGTGTGTGTGATTTCCTTTGAGAGGAGTGCCCTTTTTGGAGACTAGAAAAACACATTAAAAAAGGTAAATTCCTCTTTGCCAAGTCTGATGATGTCAGCATCCCACAAATACAGCAGTGGAAATGAAAACTCCCAGTAAAGCATATAGCGCGTCGTGTTAATGCGTATCTCTCTCTAGTATCATAACTTAGTTAGGTAAGGGCTTGAATCCTGCAATTGCTGAGTGTATGTGTGTGTGTGTGTGTGTGTGTGTGTGTGTGTGTGTGTGTGTGCGCGAGACACTGTTAGTCAATGTGTTGTGGGTTTTGCTTTTACTACTGTATGTCATATCAGTAAAACAACAGTATGTGCATTGCACACTTCAGGTATCTGTGTGGCAAATACATATATGTACATGTGACCTCAAGTAGTTCATAGGTGTGAAGCCTGCGTTCTACATGAATACATCTGTTACCTTTGACAGATTGTGCTGCTGCTTCTCAGACCTTAGGTCACATATGTATGTTTGTGACAAGGCCAGCCACTGTAGTGATCTGTGGCCTAGGTCATCTGTGTCATACACACCCATGACAGTTTCTATAGAATAGTGTGAGTGAGGGTTCATGCCTGGGGTTCAAACACAACAAAGTCTGTCAATAATGGACATTCATTATAGGTGTACAACAACTTTGTGGATATGCATACAGACCCCTTATTGCTTATGTGATACACCGAGGGACTTCAGAATACCTTTGGAAATGTGAATACCAAAGGACAGATGACATAACATGTGGCTGTATGTACACATCGGTACCTCTTCTACATGCCGTGGGCTACTACCTATGTGGTACTGTCGGGATACTATGTTTAGTAAATGTGGATCACTATGCTATAGTTGGCTTATAGCTTTACAGCATGGGTTGGTCAACAGGTATCTGTCTGTATGATACCCTTGTGGAGGATAAGTGTTTTATCCAGAGAATGCATTGTAGGCCACTGTATGCATTACAAGATGTGGACGGACATATCCCTAGTGTGTTTGCTTGTACCTTAGAGGGCTACATGACAAACAGGAGTGGTCCCAGGAATGGGTGGCGGTCAATACCACTGGTTACTGGTATAGTATTGTACCGGAAGAATCCAAATGCTACTGTGTTTCCTACATCTGTATGTCAGTTGTCAAGACATCATCTAACGATTGGTTATAGTCAGGCTGTTGAGGTTGTGTATACTACCAGAATACAAACCAATGACCAATATTAACAGTATCACCCACAGCATAGTGTCAAACCATGTTATACACACATGTGTACCCAAGTTAAAACATATGTGTAGTAACATGCCTACTGGCCACCAATAGAAACTATGAAGTGTTAACACTGTGTAATACAGGGCATGTCACCCTTCCCATGTGTCCACTATGCACGTACATGCAGACAGTGCACCTCCGCCATGTTCACAAATGTACACCTGCAAATCTGTACTGTACACATCACACACGTACTGTCCACTCACCAACACATGCTGCCAGAACTACACACATCAGCCAAGTGGCACATGGGTGGACAATACATTTATGGAATTAACACTGGTGTAAACAATACTACATTAATAATCATAGCTTTAATGCATCATGCCTGCTCAGATATACCTACAAGGATATCATTACACTTTACTGTTGACAACATGCTAACATTGCTACACTGCTATTAAGTCACCCTGTGCATCAGCACCATGTTAGCCTGTTCCTGCATCAATGTTACAGATGACAGGAGGTGGCACAGTTTCATCATATGCACAGGGTGTGTTGTAGGTTTGCCAGAGCCCAACATTGACCCATCCAATCAACATGTATGTGTGTGTGTGTGTGTGTGTGTGTGTGTGTGTGTGTGTGTGTGTGTGTGTGTGTGTGTGTGTGAGGGAGGGACAACACTACAGCATGGGTCAATGTTGACGTAATGTGTGTGTGTATGTGTTACCCCTAGGTGTTTGGTTTATGTGTGTGTGTCTGCATGCACACAGTTCCACCATGTGGCTGCCAAATATGGGAGGTTGTGCGACAGCCACAGACTGTACCAGCCAGGCTGCACAGATCACCATCTCTGGCCATGGACACAGTACCTGTGCCTGGCAGGGGTGCCACGGACAGTATTGGGTACTAAGCCAGACTGGGTACTATCATCAGAGACAGAGGGATGCCGACTAGATCCATGTCCCTGCTGGGACTGGCCAGAGCCACGTGCATGTGGTCTTCTAGGATGGTCTATTGACAGCCCAGCCCCAACATTGCTGTGGCTGGTACTGCCACTACGGGAAAGGCTGTGACTTATGTGTCATCTGTGATGACTGCCAGCTGATGATGTTGCTGGCATACATCCACGTCCACGTCTCAGCCATCCTGCACTGTCCTGGCATATGGACATGACATTGCAGAGGACATCTAGTGTCTCCGTCCAACGTCTATCAATGACCTCGGTGTAATTACGGATGGCACTGGCAAGGACACGGATACAGTCATTGATAGCAGTGTTATGGGCCATCTGCGTTCTTAGTCCCTGTCTGGTGTACCATTTCATACATGCCAGTGCCTGCATTACAGGAACATACCTGAGGTTGTAAGATCTGTGGGGGCATATCTGCCAGGGGCATTACAACCAGCACTGCTCCCACAAGAACCCCTGGACATCTGCCTATGCGGTACCATTCCAGGAGTCTGGGTATGGCTGCTGTGAGGGGATGCATGTGCCATAGATACCACACTATCCTGGTCAATGCCTACTGTATGCTGTCCCTCAGCTAAGGCCATTGGTGATGAGGGATGTATTGGCAGTATGAATGTGCACATAGATAGGGTGGAAAGCTGTGTACTGTCGATTGGCGGACCAATGACAGACCCTGTCAAATCTGCCTGTGCCACAACACATGTATCGTCATTTCCACTATGTGTGGCAGTGACTTCAGGTTCCCTGCTGCACTCAACCAACACAACCTCAGTACCTGTGAGAGGAAGACAGGAAACACACTTTACAATCTGTACATGATGTTAGCACACATGCACACATGCACACATGCACACATGAACACATGCACACATGCACACATGCACACATGCACACATGCACACATGAACACATGAACATATGAACACATGCACACATGCACACATGAACACATGCACACATGAACACATGAACACATGAACACATGCACACATGCACATACTCATTAGTGGCTGATGGTGGAGTACAGTATCACAAGCCATAGAATCCTATCACACGTGTCAGCATGCAGGATGTGTGTTTCTCAACAGCATGAAATGCGAGTGTGGAGAGTCCTTGTTAATAATAGTATACATGTCTTTGATGCATGTTTGTTGTTCAATGATTGGCCTCACCCTGGAACACAATGTGTACATGGACACAACATTGCTGTGCAAGTATTAAATGCTTTCCAATGTCCTGTGCACCATCACTCATAGGTATACATACCATGGCCGGATGCACACAACTGCCAGGTGTATAGCGATGAATGCTATGCATAGTACTGTAGTTACTGTAACTGGCTGTAGTGTAGTAAAATGAGCCATCATCAGGCAGCATCATGTGGTC
>NC_056739.1:1641708983-1641756483 GCF_019279795.1 Protopterus annectens | reverse complement strand
AAATATATATATGTAGACAACAACATCATTGAATATTATTGAATATAACATAAATTCTAGCCAATAAGCAAGCTTTAATGTTTATAAGGTTTCGCTGTCAAGAAAGGCTTGAATGAGACCTTATCATTCAGACCATACGCTTTATGTGCTTGTAGCCTCATTATCCATCTACATTCCATCTCTTCAGTATGGTTCTTAATATTACCTAGTCTACTACTCTTCTTGGCCAGTTCCAAGACCATAAATTTAAAGTTGTGTGTCATGCCATTATCCAGGACATCTGCTAGGGCATTATTTGTATTTTCTTTGTTAATGGCATATATGTGTTCCCTTCGCTTTTTGATTATTTACTGCTTAGCGACTGCATTTTCGCCTGTTTATACAGCTCTGCATTCTATTTAAACTGTTTTTGTGTTGATTAACTGTTTTGCACTTTTAAAAAAGTTATTTGTTGCTTAACTTTACCTGTAGGCTAACACACTCAAGTGCGCTAGCCGTTTAAAAGCATTTATAGCATTTACTGTCTGTTTTTCCTCTGTTTTCTGCAAAAAAATATTTTGTTTTCCTGCCTTACTGAACTAGAATAGTCCAGTCTTCAGAGTTTGCTGATCTCTGGGCTTTGGCTTGGTTCCTGTGCTATTCCGTATCCTTATTTGGATAAAGGGAAGCTTCTTTGTTCACCAGTGGGAGTGGGGAGCACTGAGCAGCCTATTTGTCCCTAGAGCAGTGGTTCCAGCCAGAAACTTGTAGTCTATTGGCCATTTTGGGTCAATTCCTAGCTCTTTTCAACCCCCTGCTATAAAGCCTGCTTTAGCGCGCTTTTGCATGATTTAGCGCGGAGTTGCCCATAGAGCACCATCGGGCAGCGCCGGTTAAACAAGGTTAAACTATTTCTGGCTCCGTAAAGTCTGCTCTTTAATTTTTCCCTTAGAACTTCTCTACTTGCAATCTAAACAGTCTATTCTCTATCTCAAAAGCTCAGCACTTGCTCCTAAAGCATTTTATATAGGTAAAGTACTTATATACTAAACAAAGTACTACATTAGCCTAGAATCCCCTTGAGTACCCATTTCCCTATAGGTCCCTTCTGACTCAGTTACACAGCAAACTTTTTCACTTTTTCTAGCATGTCGAAGGGTCAGTTGCTAGCGTCCTCTCCTGTTCAGCTGGTGAATCTGGGCATCTTGAGGCAATGTTGCAATTGCCTCATGTACACAGACAACCCACTCCTTCTCCCACAAAACACAAATACATGTGAGAGATGCAACTATATAGCCAAACTGGAGGCAGAGCTCTCTCAACTCAGGACTGGCAAGACCAGACAGGAGGAGAAGGAAACCACTCACACCACAAACCCTGTTTCACATAGAACTATCACAACTGCAAAACAAACACATAAACAAACAAAGACATACTCGGAGGCACTGATCAAAAATCTACCAAAACTACAGAGGCCTCCAAAGCAGACACCCAAGCAACTGCCACCTCAAGACATAAGATATGCAACACATAGTTCTCAAAGTCAGTGTGCTAAACAGTCACAGCCCTTAAGGCAAAACACAATGCCAGACACACTTGTTATAGGTGACTCCATAGTCAGACACACTGACGTCCCACTCACCAGACTGAACAAGGAAAAGATCACAGTAAGCTGCCTGTCGGGCGCTAGAATCCGCCACATAACACAAGCACTCAGGTCACTCCACAGCAAGTACAAGTATGACTCAGTCATTGTCCATGCCGGTGTGAATGACCTGAGACATACCTCCCTGGACTACATAAAAAGAGACATAGAAGACCTCTCAGATTATGTAGCCCAGGCCGGTATGACCCTCATCCTGAGCAGTATCCTACCCTCACCAAGAATGATGCCACAATACAGAGACAAAATGATCAGCTTTAATAATTGGCTTAATTACTGGTGTCATTCTAAGGGGATCCAATGTCTGTCTGCCTGGGATGACATGCTCGACAAGCCATGCTGCTTCACAAGGGACGGCTTGCACCTGTCACCCCTGGGCTTCTGGATATTGGCAAAGGCTCTTGCCACCCCCATAGTGCCTTTTTTAGGCAAGGCTCAAATGATAAACCTACCACCCTAGAAAACAAAAATGGAAAAAAACTAAGGGTAATACTGCTCAATGCCAGAAGTCTAAACCTCAAGATGCACGCCCTTGAAGCCCTCCTCAGTATGGAGAGCATCGATGTCTGTGCTGTGACTGAAACCTGGTTCAAGGCTCCTGAGAGCACCCCAGCACTATCAGGTTATACCTCATATCATGCGTTCCAGCCCCAAAATCCGGACCGAACCACAAAAGGAGGGGGAGTATCCATATTCATAAAGGATACCCACACCTCCAGGTTAGTGGCAACGCACAAAGCATCGGAGCCCATCCAGATGCAATTAACCATAGGTAAAACTGCCCTACAGTTTGTAGCATGCTACAGACCACCCTCTCAAACTCAGGAAATCCACACAGCCTTCCTGAAGATACTGGAGAGTATGAATGTCTCTCCAAACACCATCATATTGGGTGACTTCAACTACCCAAACATAGACTGGGAACATTACTCAAGCCCCAGCACCCTAGCCCAAAGGTTCCTGGAGTTCATAAACTCAAATGCTATGGAACAACTAGTCACCATTCCCACAAGAGGAGAAAATATACTAGACCTGATCATCACAAGCATGGGGACAAAATGCTCCACACCAGAAGTATATCCCTCATTGGTGAGATCAGACCATAAATTAATCTCACTGGAGATCCACATCCCACCCCCAACCCCAGCAAAAAAGACCACAGTGAAGAACTTCTCAAAAGCAAACTTCACACTTCTTAAGACTGGAGTGGTATCCTTCAAGGCCCCCGAGCCAGTGGGAACCACAACCCACGCTGCTGAAACCCTTACAAATGCCTTCTACGAGCACCTCCAGGAATGTATGGATCAAGCAATCCCTAATAAAATCAAGACCCTTTCCACCAAAGGCAGGCGCCCAGTCTGGTGGACCCCAGCCATAAACAAACTCTACAACAAGAGGAGAAAGCTACTACATGACAGAGCAAAATCCCTAAAAGGGAAGGCATCTCTGATCAATACTAGCAAAAAATTACGATCACTCATAAAATCATCCAAGGCCAACTTTGAGAGAAAAATTGCTAAAGACACAAAAGACAATCATAAGGCCTTCTTTAGCTATGTTAGAAACCTGGGTGGAAACTCCCAGATATGCTCAGAATTAGTCCAAAATGATACAAAAATCACTGAACCCACAGACATTGCCAACATACTGGCAGACAGGTTCAGTGCAAATTTCTCCCCCCCCCCCAAAAGGAGAAATATCTATCCCACCAGAGTCTAGCCTCCCAAACATCTCAGATGCCCAGGTGAGAGCTGCTCTCTCTAAAGCAAAAAACACAGCATCAATGGGACTGGACGGTGTCCCCAGCTGTGTGCTACACAAACTCAATGAGGAACTAAACCCACACATAAGGCTGCTGTTTAATCTTAGCCTTACTACAGGATACGTACCCAAAGAATGGCGTACGGCAACTGTGGTCCCACTCCACAAAGGCGGTGCTTCTATGGATCCTGGAAATTACCGCCCCATAAGCTTGACGAGCCTTGTCTGCAAAGCTATGGAGAGGATCATAATGGAACTCATAAATAAAGACATTGGGGACCTACAGACACTGGATCCTACCCAATTTGGCTTTGTCAAGGGCAAATCCTGCCTCTTGAACTTGGTTGACTTTTTCGAAACAGTCACTAAGGCCATTGATGAGGGTAAGGCAGTTCACACAGCCTACCTTGACCTAGCAAAAGCGTTCAATACAATACCCCACTCAGGCATCATAGAAAAGCTCACCAGCTTAGATGTAAACCCATATGTCACAAGATGGGTTGCAAACTGGCACAAGGACAGAACCCACAGGGTTAGAGTTGCTGGTACCATATCATACTCTAAGCCGGTCACGAGCGGTGTCCCACAGGGCTCAGTCCTGGGCCCCCTCTTGTTCAGCATTTATTTTTCTGAAGTGCAGACAAACATAGGGGGATTATGGCTGACAAAATTTGCAGATGACTGCAAACTGGGCACCATAATTGACACTCCATCAGACACAGACATCCTCCAGAGAGGTCTCATAGAAATGGATAACTGGTGCCAGAGCCATGGCCTTAAGCTAAATGCCAAAAAATGTATAGTCATACCCTTTGGGAAAAACAAGGTAACCCCTAATTACCACATAGGTGGTAATCCATTAAACATGGAAGAAGTTATCAGGGACCTGGGGACCCAAGTTGACAGTAACCTCTCTTTTGACACTCACATTGCCAAAGTGGTTAGGAAGACCTTCTACATTGCCCACCTGATCATGAAGGGATTCACATCCAGATCAGGAGAGGTCATTATACCCCTGTACTCTTCACTTATCAGACCAATGATTGAGTACAACGCCCCGTTCGGAATGTACCTTACCCGACACCTGCAGCAGTTGGAAAGACCCCAAAAGTTCCTCACCAAAAGGAAAAAGGGGCTCAAACATATGTCATACGCTGCCTGACTGAAGAAACTCCAGCTCTATTTAGTCGCATACCGTCTGCTCAGAGGTGATCTGTGCCTGACATACAAGGTCATGTCCAACCCGGAATTAATGGACATGCTCCACCTCAAAATATCCAAATCCACAAGAGCCACGAGAGCAAGAGACTTAAACCTCAACACAGATATAAATAGGACATGCTGGAGGGACAGATTCATCACCCAGAGACTCCCTACACTATGGAACAGAATCCCAGTCCATGTGAGGCAGAGCCCCTCACTGACTCTGTTCAAGAGAAATCTTGACGAGTGGATGGGAGATCGTAGGTTTACCCCAGGAATCATCTCTGTGTCACTGCTGGAAAGAGGCACAGCAAACTAATGGGTATAGTATTCTCATCCTAAGGGGTGGTGAAAGCCACACACACTCTGGCTAGGCTTATAAATGCCCTAGGGCAGATAGCCTAGTATGAACCTATGAAACTATGAACCTATGAACCTAATACGTTCTCATAATGTCCTGTTTGTTTTTCCCACATAGAAAAACTTGCATATTTGGCATTGGGCTAAATAAACTAAATCTCTAGATCTGCAATCTGCATAAAACTTAAAAGTATACTCTCGTCCAGTTGCTGGGTGAATAAACCTGTCTTCATTGTTTATATATGTACACTGGTTGCAAGATCTACATGCATGAGTCCCTATCCTTTGAGAAAACTTACTATTCATGCTATTTCTTTCATAACATAGTAGCCTTTTTAATGAATTCATATTCCTATAAGTTATGTTAGGTCTAATGTCAACCAGATCCCTTATTTTCTCATCAGTTGTCAGAAGTCTCCAATTGTTATTGATGACTTCTTTGATTAATGTATTCCTATTGGTAAAGGGAATAATCAATCTATTCTTATTGTGTATCTCAGAATCCTTTCTATTTAAAGTATTTTCTGTCTGTCTATGAAAAAAAGGTTTACCCTTTCCCGTTCCATGTTTACTGCATAATGCAAGTGTGTCACTAATTTCTCTCTGCTTATATCCTCTGTCTAGAAAATTCTTTGCTAGTGTCTTCTGTTGTTCCTGATACATATCCTCCTGTGTTGTTAACCTGGATGCTCTATAAACCTGGCCCTTCAATATATTTGAATAAACATGTTGGGGATGCATGCTATTACAATGTAATAAATTGTTTTTCCAACACGGTTTTCTATACATGACTGTCTCCATGCCATTAAGTCCCATGTTTAGTCTAACATCTAAGAATTCTATGGTGTCAAATGAATGTGTACATTCAAACCTCAAAATATCCGTAGTGCCATTTATATAAGTGACAAATTCATTCAATTCTTCCTCAGTGCCACTCCAAGCGATAAACACATCATCCACAAAGCGTCCATAATACTTAATACTATCATGGAATGGAGTATTGCCCAATACATAAGTGCTCTCCCAATACGCCAAAACCAAGTTAGCATAAGAGTTAGCAGAAGGGGTCCCCATCGCTACCCCTTTCTGCTGCAAATAGTGTCTTCATATATCAAAACATTGTTGCTCAATACAATGTCCAAGATCAACATCCATTTCATAACTAGATTACTCGGGATGTCTTTCTCTATGAGCATTAACCTTACATACTCCATCCCTGTGTTATTAGGTATTGAAGTGAATAAAGAGACCACATCTAAGGTCACTAATATGACATTCACTACACATAATCCGGATACATTGTGTTCAGCTAGGTTTTCGAGAAAGTGTTGTGTATCCTTCACTATTGATTTAATCCCCTCCACGATTGGTTTAAACTGCTTATCCAAATAAATAGACATAGGCTCAGTGAGCCATCCAATCCCTGAGACAATGGGTCTCAGTGGAGGGTTAAGTAAATCCTTATGGACTTTCGGTAACCCCCTAAAAACGGGAATCATCGTTTTTTCTACCAGAAAATACTTAAATATATATATATATATATATATGTATATATATATATATATATATATATATATATATATATATCAACATCTATCACATTGCTTAGCAGTAAATCATATAAATGACTATGTACATCTTTAATAATCTTATTCAATGAGGAGCCATTCAAAGGTTGATATGTTAAATCATCTAATAATAGGTCATTTATCTTATTAATATACATGTCATGGTCCATTATCACAATCGCCCCACCCTTATCAGCTTGTCGTATTATAATGTCATTATTTCTTTGTAAACTTAGTATGGCTTCTTTTTCACTCAAGGTCATATTAAAGAAATCCGGTTTAATATCATTCCTTTTATATAAATCTATCAAATCCTTCTCACATGCACGCTCAAAGGCATCTAACATAGGGTGTAGTTGTGGTGTAAAAGTCGAGGGTTTCCTAAGACCATTCATGTCATCATCAGCATTTGTATTACATGCGTGATTACCAAACAGCAATTTCAAACTAATATTTCTAGTAAACATCTTAATGTCTATTATAATGTCAATGACATCAGTAAAACCAGAAGGTATGAAATTTAGTCCCTTGTTCAAAACAGAGACCTTGTGTTCTGTTAGACAGTACCTTGAAATGTTGACCACTAAACCCTGTTCTTGGGTCGTAGCGCTTTCTTTTGTAACTTGTACATTTCCTCGGTACTCTTCCTTTTTCTTACCTTGTTCTGTGGTGACCATGTTTTTCGTTCGAACTGCCTGTTCGGCAGAGGAAAAGAATGAAATCCATTCCCCTTGATAAACACTTCATGATCCAAAGTGGCAGTGGAGTCAGAAGGAGTGGTATCAAGTATTCTTCTTCTAACGACCCTTGTATTTGAACTAACTGTTTAACTCAATTCTTGTACTTGCGAAGTATTAGCTATATCCACGCCATTTTGATGCACCATCGCCTCCACTACTACTCTGCCTGCTGACGTCATTGCATTGCCTGTATCTACTCGTGGGTTATCATAGCCAACGACATTGCTTGTTCCTGCCTCTGCCCCCATGATAGGCGCAGAAGTTGATGCTAGTGAATTGCTTCTAGTAATAGTCTCATCTTTTTTATTTTTGACATTATTATTAAATCGTCCATGTGCTCTATTTTTATTAATGTAATTATTGTTCACATTGTCTTTAGGCCAAGAAAACACATTTCCATTCTGAAAATCGATGAAATCACATTCAAGTTTTCTTTTTTTATCTTGCATCAATTTATTATCTAAAGAAGACACTATGGTTTTTAAGTCATCATATAAAATTTTCATTTCCGTAGATTTTAGTAAGAGCTTGAGCTCCACTTCAATAGTATTGACTTCAGCAGTTAATGTTTTCTCTATCAAGCTGTATTGTTCAACAAGCAATTTAATATAGCCGTAGCTCGTATCTAAATTCAATTTCTGCCACTTACATAACAAGTCCGGGTAAGTAGTTCCAAAGGTCGGCATCTTCAACACCCTCAAACCTCTAGGAACTACTTGGAAACTAAGACACGCTTCCATATGCTGTTTCTGCCATTGTATGCTCTTTAATTTCTGAAGTTTGTTTTCAAGTTTTCTGGTTATTAATATAACCTCCATATTGTGCAGCGTGTTCACAGTGGCTTCTCCATTAGCAGTAAGTTCCTTCATAGTGAGTTTTAACAGTGGATTAGTGGTGACACTAGTTAAACCACTGAACAAAAGTCCATGCATAAACTGTGGCATTTCAGTTTCATCCAATATTTCAATATCATCAGCCATGTCCCAGGAGCAATGTAGAAATGCAACCAAATGCAACTAAATCAACGAAACCACAACTTGCTGGGTGAGTGATTTGCATGTTGTACTCAAACCTGAATGTTGCTGCTTCTAGTACACACTTGTCAGTGTAGAACTTTACTCACCGCTCCACGTGCTTACACAAGATACATGGGAGTATGTACTTTCTTTTCTAATTAAACAATTAACTGCTATACAAAAGTAGTTATTGCAATGTATTCCTCTGGCACATGAACTGTTTGTGAACTACTATACTGTAAATATTAATTACCTCACTTCTGAACAGTTTGTTGTTTATTTGTGTTGACATTAGCATTGGCTGCTCAAGACAACTGGACACATTTCAGTACTGAGTATGCCTACCTACATCCTTGGGAGAGCCTGAATACACAGGTATATTGTTTTTTTTGGGTAGGGGTGCAGAAGTACAGAGATCATTATATATTACTGTGTGATGTTTATCTTGCTGAACATACAGGGTTGCTGTGTACCTGTTAGTCTACAAGGCAAGTAGTCTGTCTGTGTAGCTCCCACTTTTGGACATATCCAGATGGTAGCCAGAGGTTAGCCTATTATTCTTTGTCTGTGCACCACACCAGTCTTTTCTGCACTGGAACAATGGCATTGTCACAGTTGGTTGCTAACAGTACATGGCTACATCCTTTGATATTTCTGTGTTGTACTCCTACATAAGGGTATGCTTGTGGGACTCGTTCCAAAGCTATTTGCAGAGTGTGTAACAGCAGTCAAGCTGAAATGCCTGTGTGTTTCTGCCTCTGCCAGGCCTCTTATACACTCAGGTATATATTTGAACAGCCTCAGGGAAAGGCACATATAAGAGGGGTACACATGTAATATATTGCAGACATTAAGTTGAGACTGTGAGTGAATCAGAGCATATGTATTAATACACCTGTTTTGACGTGCATGCAGTGTGTACTATTACTTATTGACAATATTCATTAAGTGTAATTCCCCACTCTTTGGCTTACCATCAGTACTTTTCAGAGGGATTCTGACAGACAAAACTAACATTTGTTTAGGAATAAGGGACATCCCTGAAAAGCAGTCACAGTTGGGAAGTATGGCCTCTGCCCTATTCAAATATGCCAGTGTTTATTCTGCTCTGATACTGTGTGGGGTTTGTAAAGTGCTACTGTAACATTATTTCCTGCTAGAATGGCTGGTTCTCATTTCACAGTCATGTCATGCAACTCCACAACAACTGCTGGGAAAGATCCACAGAACAAGATTTGTGTTATGACATTCCTATTTTCCCTTTACATTCACTAATTGTAATGCATGATATATTTATTACAGCACCAACTTGTTGTAAATGCACTGTGGCCTAGTGGTACTTCACGCAGTCTAGTTTGTCCAAGGTCTGGGCTTCGAGACTGACAGAGGTGTTTTATTTTGCTGCTCAGCAGAACAAGGGCCTTTCCATGCAGAGTAACTAAGGCACTTTTAAGCAGTTGTAAGCTGGTTTGCGTGGGTTTATGCGATGCTTAGTGATACTTAGCTAAGCGCACACATGCACACACTCGCTTAAACCCGCTTACTACTGCTTAAAAGTGCTTACTCCCACTAACCCTCGCATTAATTTCTTTGAAAGAAAAGAAAATGGGGAGATAGGAAAGTGGTGAAAAAGGGGACACAAAGAGGGAAAGACAGTAGGGAAACAAGCTCAGAATGTGCAGGACGGGTATAGGGAAGGTCCATAACTGCCCATTTCTTTACCAGCAACAGCTGTGCATATGCAATAAATTTGGAGTGAAATTTGAAACCTTCCACCCATGAGAGATGGGTGAGGACAACAAAGTCTGTTGTACTGCCAGTTATAATTATCAGTTTACATGTCCAGCAGATGGTAACAGTGGAACTGAGATCCCCACCCATGGGCAGTCACCACTGCACCTTCACAGCCCCGTGGGTGGCTATGCTGGGGGCTGCATAGGAGGGTCAGGCTCACCCATGAGTCGTACCACTCTCTCCTTGAGCTGGTGTAGGGGATCAGCTACTGAACGCTGGATCACCCTACGCACCACAACCCGGACCCTTCAGAGGGTGACAGGTGGCCATTCTCCACCCACGCTTGCACTGGAGGGATGAGCCCCATCCCCTGCAGTGCTTCCACCCGAACGTGGCACAGGACCAATGGAGGAGGGGAGCCCGGGCTTGGCAACGGACCTGCTGGTAACAGGTGCAATCGCCAGCTGAGGAGGGACAGGTGGGTACACTGGGAGCGGCCTTCCCTTACGTCCTGTGATTAGGTGTGTTTAATTACAACATAAACAACAGCATTCCAAATTCATTGTAACGACATGCAGTAATATTCCCATTAACCCAACACACCAAGGTTCCAACAGTTGAACAGCAAGCATAACACATGCATATATTGAACACCAGTGGACATTCCAACAGCATGCAGGGATGATTGGTGGCAGCAGGCCACCAATATTGTGGTGTTTGAACAGGGGACATGCATCAAAGTAAATGCAGATATTTATAGAACAATAGGACATATGTCCCAACAAATGTTTTGAGATTAGACATACCCATTGAGGTGTGGAATTGCATTGTTTATGCACATACAGTAGGGTGTAGAAAGAAACATCAATTAACATCTTATAAGTACTTTTAGTCTACACTACATTCCTATCGACTGTAGGTGTATATCCCCTACATGTATTATTACACTTGGCAACATGCATTAGGTTGTGTAATGGGTTTGGCTAGTTCATTATATAGCTGACCTATATCTGACATAATAACTGTCCAAGATGCAGATGTTACTGCTACATAGTTATTTAGTTTATTTATATTTCTATATCTACATATCTGGATGTGTTCACGTGACATTTTCAGTTAAATTTCTACAGAATCCTACATTTCGTGTAGCACACTCACATTTCACATTAACAAGTTACTCTTGTGCCAGATTTACTTATGCATGCCAGCCATTAACTGACTGTTGAGGGCTGTATATATTCTTCACAGCTACTGGCACTTCCATCATCCACTTTATATGGGACTGCCCAACTGTGGGTTGACAGCACTTATTACAACAGTACTATTTGTATAATGCAAGGGTACAACAACATTTCAAAGTAAGTGACACAGACATACTCCAAGTATTATACCTTTATTAATTACATTACACACTTTTTTACAGGCTCTCTCCTTTATTTGATATTACAGTGCATACGGAAGACATATTCAAGACATATTATACCTTTATTAATAGGTTACAACACTCTTTTTCAGGCTTGCTCACTTATTTTATATGACAGTACATGCAGAGATATTATTCTGGACTTATTTTACCTTTCTTAATGGGTTACTACACTCTTTTTCTGGCTCTCTGACTTATTTTATATCACAGTACATGCAGAGGTATTATTCAGGGCATTTTATGGCTGTATTATTGGGCTATAACACTTTCTTTCAGGCTCTCTCACCTATTTTATACAACAATACATGCAGAATAATTACTAACCCACCTAGTGGCACAGCCTTAGCAGCCTTTCTGCATAGGCTTGCTGATTCACAGCACAGACACCTGCAGCTGTGAAGTAAATGAAGGGATATTGAGACATACCTATCCATTATATAGACTAAATTAGCACGTCTTACATACTGCATTCCATGGCTATTTACTCAGTAGTGGGGCATCTTGCATGTCACGGGCCTCCTGTATCCATTGGTTCAGTAGGTCCTGCTTCTGTCTCTTCAGGTCTGCATGGTGGTGACGGACCTGCTCACCAGTCCGAGGAACGCCTGTGGCACTGGTGAGATCATGAGCTAACTGGTTCCAAGCCTCTGCCTTGTACTCCGTCCCTTGGAACTGGCCCTGCAGGAGTCTTGACTCATGATGGTGGACAAGGAGCCAAACCATGTATTTTGACTCCTCGATGCCCTAGTGTTGCACTCGAAAGTGAGTACCCTCTCCAACACCAGCCATTCTAACTGCAGATGGGAGCTACAATCAGTGGCGGCGAGTATTCCTGCCTATGGGGCTTAAATATGCCACATTTCCCGCACTTTTTTGTGATTGGCCGTTTTTGAAAATTCTCAGCTGACTGCAGACCTGCTTATCAATGGTTAGTCTAACATTTATAAGTATATGTATTTTAACACTGGCTGTTTATCCTAAGCTGTCATGGCTTAGTGGTTCAGTACTTTGATTTTGGTGCACAGTGTCCTGGGTTCGAACCTTGTCATTGCTTTTTATTTTACTACTGTCCAGACAGGCTAGGGGGTGTGGCTGTGTTGGGGCAACTTTGCTCTACATTGCTCCACGTTGCCCGATGGTGCGCTGGTTGGTGTGACGCGCACCTCTGTGCAAACCGATTGCGCTGGGTAAAGTACTACTTAGCTATGGGCAACTATATTGTGCTGGGTAAAGCGCTACTTAACTGCGGGCAATTATATGTCAGGATCCTTTATAAATATACATTTTGTTCACTGATACATAGGCCATTTCAATGCTTTTTAGTAAAATTTTAATCATATATGTCAGGAATTATCTCATATATTAATTTAAAACATAAAATAGAACGGGGAGTGGTGGGACTCGAACCATGAATGCATCCTCTTTGTGTGAAGGCTCTACCACTACGTTATTGCTATTTGGCTTAATTTTCATAAACATTCCTTATTATGCTCTTCAATGTCGAGATTGCTAACTGCAGCTAAGCAATGGACACACCCGCGCAAACACACGCAAATACGCGTAGCTATATCGGGAATTAGAAAAAAAAAAATTAAAGTTTTACTTTTCATAACTGTACTGGGGGTTTACAATGTGAGGGAGTGTAGTGTTGGGTACGTAGACATTTAACCTGACTTGCTCATGTGTGCTGACATTTCACAATTCAGACACTTGCAAGGGCATGGACCTTTGGACTGCTCGGCAGTCAGACACGCCCCCTGCCTTCCTGAACGGTCCGTGTTGGACTTGGAGTGGAGTCAGCATGCCCTCATGAATATGCGTGGCACACTGATGTCATAATGTTCAACTGCAGTTTCCGAGTAAGACGTATTTAGTTTTACACAGAGGATTCGTGAATCCGGGGGTACGTGTTTTTCTGTGACGTCAGAACTGTACTACTGAATTATTTTAAGTATTTCTCTGTGATCTCTGAACTCTTGACTAGCAATGTGTAGTAAGAAGTATTGTCTTGTGTGTTTATTTATTATTACATATTTTAAAACCTTTCAACTGTGGCTGTTTTGTGTAGAGGTAATTTAAGCTCTAGAGTACATTGTGTATTTATAGTGATTACTATACCAAGTCACTCTAATAAGCCTTGACTGTTTAGTTATACTACCAATTGGATAATAATATTGCACAGTAATAATTGGACACCCTTTTAAGGGCTTTTGATATTAGCTGGGTGGTGGCAGGCAGTACTACTGTATAGTCTGGGTATTAGGGGCACAGCTGGAAAACCTGTGCCAGCCTTTCCCAGGAGTGTCTGTGTGGTTGTATAAACTCTTATCTCAAAGTGTGTGTGTGTCAGCTACTTGGGCAGGGACACAAAGCACTGGGTAGACAGAGATGCTGCTGGTGGTTTTAGCTTGCCCAGCTAGGCTGAGATCTGGACCCTACAGCTGTGCCAGTGGAGAGTCTTGTTGGGGACCTGGAGAGCAAGGTAGTGCCCAGCCCCAGACTAACTGTGATCTCTGTGTGCTCTTAAGGGAACTTGCACTTTACTGTGTGTATTTATTATCCTTTCCTCATATATGAGATGACTTCTCTGGTGTTAGTGGTGAGGATTGAGGCTCCTTGTTTGCTGGGCTTGGGCATGGGCATCACACCAACAAAAAGAGTTGATGCTGACAAAATTGTGACAGAAGAGAAAAGTATTAAAAACTGAAGAAAGCAGTGTTTATAGAAAATTATTATTCACTGTACATCAGGCAGAAGAGAATTAATTTATCCCAGCAAACAGGGAATGTCAAGATACAGATGTGAGATTCAAGCAGCTGTATCCAGCTGTCTTCAAAGTTCTTTCTCCTGCTCATCTTTTATGCAGAATGAGCTAAGGAAGAAGCAAAAAGTGTATCCAGCAACAAGTGAGTCAGCAGGCAGAAGGGAATCCTGCTTCTCATTTTTCTGATGGTATGGTTTATAGAAAAACTTTGTCAGTGAAACCTTTTTCAGTCTTCCAAAGGAAAATGTTTGAGAGACATAAAAAAAGTACAGTAGATGTCTAAAAGAATCAACAGTGCCCTAGACTTGAACCATATTCTGGTGTTGGGAGATGGAGATGAATAGGAAGAAGACCAGCAACTCTGAAATTATTGAACAAATGAAAGTCTATAAAGCATCTTATGACATTTGTGAAACATGGTTTTGCAAAAAAGTAATTAAAAACATTAGATTTTTGTTGACTTTGTACAACTTGTGGGTGGACTGTAAAGCATATACTCCATTTTATATCATTAATGTTTAGAAGGACAATGACAGGTAGAAAACTAACTGTAAGTAAAACAATTTTGTTCTTATTAGTATTTATATAAAACAGTTATTGTTATATACAGCAAAACCGTTTTGTGCAGTGTGTAATCAAAGGAAATTTAAATGTGGGAGGATTATTTTCAGTGTCTGTTGCATGTGGTAAAGAAATTAAAGTAAACAAGTAGTTTTTTAGTTGTAAGAAATATAGGTTTTGCAGCATAACAAGAGAAAAAGGCTGGACAAAAGCAAGTTTAATGTTCATATGTTTATTTTAGGCTTCTGGGATGGGGTTGTTTAGTAAAAGTGCATTGATTATATTATTATACATAGAATTAGGAAATTTTCTCTTTTTATTTAACAAGCGTGAATGTCTATATTACTACCTTTGGTTTAAACTGTAAACACGTGCTTTTGCTAGCATGAAGACTTTAAAAATAAGGCAGAAAGATGAAAGCCATGAAACTGTCAAGCTTCTTACAGCTGCACATATTTTAGCATATTTGTTTTCTACTGGCAAATGTTTAGTGGAGTCCAGATGTCTGCAGCTGGTGGCAACTGAGCATTCTTTTCTCAGATAAATTTGCAGACTCATTGCTGAGCAGATTTCCATGGAGACAAGCTGTCTTCGTGTGCAAGCAGTTAATTTTGCTGAGGGAAATGCAAAATTAAAGGTACAACAGCAAGCAATTCAGTGCAAAATTAAGTTTGAAATTATGGGAAATGAATAACAGGTAACAACCTCCCAGGCTACATTCATGCTTCAATGCAGTTATTAGAACAGTGTACATTTTAGTTTTATTTAAAGACACCCAGTGCTCTTTTACTTAGGGCTAAAAGTTAATATTTTCTGAAAGTATATAAGCTGTTTTGTGTTTCTGAGAGGGGAAGAGAGAAAGGAAGATTACAGACAATAGTCTAGGGGGGACCACAGGCTATAACATGCACTTTAGTATGGGTAACCTTCATTTTTGGTTATATAATGCTATAATGTAGGTGCATTCAATAATTTGGGGCAATTGTTCCACCCTGGAGGGTTAAGCTTCATGTTTTGAAGAGGTACATAGATTTGTGTGTTTTTTCCAAGATAACGGGTTGGGAGTGTATTGTGTTTATTTCTTGGTTTGTTTGAGGGTTTTCCTTAAAACAAAAAGTGTTGAGAAAGTGGCATAGGTTCAAATGAAGATGAGAAGGAACAATCATACATAAGATCAGATAGCCAAACATTAGTATATTCATGTAGCACAAAAGCTAGAAATGCACATTCAAAGTGAATAATAAGTGGAAACAATAGCTTTTTATCATGATAACTATGCTGCCCATATTATCTGGAATGTGCATGGCTTTACAGGTATAGATAAAAAGGAAACACCATTGAATTATATTAAAAATGCAGAATGCAATTGCAGGAGACATATTTGGAAATAATGAGCATGTGAATTTGACAAAGAGAAGACTTCAGAATGGATTTTCAGCAGAATATCATGGATAGAAGAAAAGAGGAATAATTATACTACTTTCTAGAGGTGCTCCAATAGTGATGGATGAGGGAAAAACAACAAAAATTGTATACTTGCGGTAGTAAGGTGATACTGACAAGACAGGAGGATTACAATGGCATGTATTTATACTCCACCAAAAATTGCTATTATGGAGCTTATGAAAATTTTAGGAAAAATAACCAGCTTTCGGCAGGGAATAATGTTTATAAGCGGGACTGGAATTTGATTTACAATAGTGATGTTGTATCAGGGAGACCTAGAGGGTACAGTATAGCAATAGAGAGTAGATTTCTGAAGAAATTTATGAAAGTATTTGGTATGGACGATGTGGATTCAATAGTAGGAACTTGGACATAATTTACATATAGTTCCTCAAGGTACAATAACTGAGCTAGACTAGATATAAATTATATTTTAAGGAACATATGCATTTGATTGAAAGCTTTGATACACTTCGAATAACTATTTATGATCATGCACCAACAAAAACTAAGACAAAAATGTAGGGTAATGAAGTAAAAATAAGACACTGGTACTTTCTTACCTACCTGTTAAAAAGAGGAGAATTTAAGGAATGGATAGTGGAAATTATTATGGGCGGCCATGGTGGTGCAGTGGTTGGCATTGTTGCCTCACAGCAAGAGGTTCTCCGGTTCGATCCTCAGCTAGGGTGCCTTCTGTGTGGAGTCTGCATTTCCTCCCTGTGATTGCGTGGGTTTCCTCTGGGTGCTCCAGTTTCCTCCTACATCCCAAAGACATGCTGCAGGTGGATTGGACACTGTAAATTGGCCGTAGGTGTGTGAGAGTGTGTTTGTGTGTGCCTTCTGTGGAAGGTTGGCTGCCGGGCTGGCAACTCGACACTGTAAAACTCCACTGCTAATCATGCGCAAACAGGTAATCCGCTGTGGCGACCTCTAACCGGGAAAAGCCGAAAGAAGAAGGATAGTGGAAATTATTAAAGAGTTATCAGAGAATGTAGAAATATCTTCAGATGTTATAGCTAGTGACTGGGATAAAATGAAAATGGAGTTTACAAATAAGGTTAAAAAAAGGAGAAAGAAATATGGTAAGAAGTAATAGAAATTACATAAAAGGACTGGCAAATGTTAAAGCATTGCAGAATAAGGGGAATTTCACAGAACAAGTGGAGTAATAAATGTAAAGTGCTAAAGTGAAAATAAGGGAGTATTTTGATAATATGCAAGAGTTTAGAAAAATTGCAGTTAAGCAACTATTTTGATAGCAATTTCAGAGCACATAAACTTTTAGCAAAATGACTTGGGCAACAGAAAACTGAAAGGTTTGTTGCCAAACCCAAACTTAGGGAACCTATAACAAGAAAAATAACCAGAGATCCTGTAGAGGTTTGAGAAACATTCAAGAAATGTTACAAACATTTGTATAAAGCAGAGAAATGTAACAATCAAGAAAGGGTACAAATGGAAATATTTATGGAAGACTTAGTTATGCAAAGGCTAGAGGTAGATGAAACTCAATAACTAACAGTTAAGATAGCAGGTGATGAGATAAAAGCATTAATATATAATCAGTCTTCAGGAAAGTCTCCAGGAACAGATAGCATTCCTGTGGAAATTTGGAAATTAGGAGGTAGAAAAGTGGCAAAGATCTGGAAGATTTTAACAGTACTTTAAAAGGAGGGGAAACACCAGCAACTTGTAAGAAAGCTGTGGTGGCTGTGTTACCTTAGGATTCCATAGACCTTTCAGACAAAGCTTCATATAGACCCATTTCAATTTTAAACCACTATTATTAAGAGTTTCTGTCTATACCAATTAAAAGAATGGCAATAACTTTGCCAAACTGATAGATATGGATCAGTGTGGTTTTGTGGAGGGGATGCAAACATTTGACAACAGTAATATAATGTTGATGATCTAGAAGGAAGTATAATGTAAGAAAATGCCTTAGTTGCTGTGTTGATGGTGGATCTTAATGCAGAGAAAGCATTTGATAGAGTAAGCTGGGATTTTATGAGCAGGGCATTGGAATCATTTGCATTCCCTGATAAAATGATAGGGTTAATTAGAAGGATGTATAAAGAATTTAAGTAGGAGATTTACTTAGATAAGCTGTGTTTGAACAGAGGAACAAGGCAGGACTGTGCCCTTTCTCCTTTGTTATTTGCTTTATATTTAGAGCCACTGGCAAAGAAAAAAAGGGACTCAGAAATACTAGGATATAATTGGTATGGTAATCAAGAAAGGTTAGCTTTATTTGCAGATTTTGTACCTGGAAAATCCAGAAAAGGAAATTTTGATGTTGTGAAACATTTTGAGATGGTTTCATGTCTTTTCAGGATATAAAATTAATGAAGATGCCATAAATTACATACTCACACACAAATTAGTTAAGTAATAACCATATTTATAGGGACGTGATAAGTTGAATTATTTAGGAGTATGGATTAAAAGGCTTCATTTATGGCAGCTAAGGATATGTGGGGAGAGACTAAACAAAAGATAATACAAAAATTGAGAAACCAGAAACTTTTTTATGGATATGGATAGTAAGACAAAAGCATTGAAAATGGTTTTAGTCCATATAGTCTTGTATACAGGCCTGGCATACTTTTATTAACCTGAGGAGAAGCTGTGGACAATAATTAATAAAGAATTTACGGAATTTCCCTAGAAAGGAAAGAGAGCAAGAGTTAAGTGGGATACATTAATCCTTCCAATAGAACAAGGTGGTTTAGGTTTATCTGATTTGAAGGGATAATTTGGAACTAAACTGTTAAGGCTCATATACATAACACAAGCAGAAAGTTATAATTCAAAGTGGAAATGGATGATGATGAAGCAAGGAGGAAGTTCAAGAAATAGAGAGAGACAGAGAAAGAAGGTGGAATTTCGGATGCATATCCTTAAAGGAGAATTATAACAACCATACAGAATACTATATATATTCATAAAGTAGCAGAAACTATTCTAAGAACTAAGTCAATATAAGAATGGAAAAAGGAGATTTTTGTCAAAATGATGACTACAAGTAGGGGTATAGAAAATAGGCAAGAGTGACCTGGAATTTACGGAATCAAGATATTGAGAGCAAGTAATTCAAGCAGGAAAGGTAATGGAGCGAGATGGGGCCAAAAAAACATTTGGATTTCAGGCTATAGACTGCCTTCCTTACCAGGGCTTGATCTTAGAGTACAGGCAAAGAGAAAGGAAAAGTGGAATTTTAAGTGAAACTAGAACTGGTAGAGTTGTTAGCAGAACCTAGAACAGAAGCTGTTGGTAAAAAAAGGATAGTTAGTAGGGCATATAAATATTGCATGATAACTATATTTATTTGTTTATTATTTATTTATTTATTTATGTGACATCTGTTAAATGGGTTAGTCCGACAGGCAATAACCCCTTTTCAGAGGAGACCTGAGGAGAAATGCTTCAATAGTGCAGAAAACAAAAGTAACATAACATGATAAAATATTACAATGAGCAAGTTGTATCAAAGTACAAAAAGTGTCAGAGAAAGCAGACAAAATAACAACATGCAAAATAATATACAATATGTACATCATAATAGGGTACAGTCAGATAACTGTAGGAATCAATCAGAAGAGGTTAAAAAGATTGTGAAGAGAGATTGGAAAAGCAATTCACAAAGAAAAAAATGGGGCATATATCTCTGGCTCCCAAATATGAAACCATGTCTAGAAGGTTTAGGGTCTTTGCTTGGAAGTGTTTGCATTGGTATTTTTGTACCCCAAGCAGACTTCAAATATTTTTTTCTCATTTAGATAGGAAATATTGTAGGCATGATTGAGAAGAAAGAGGTAACTGGGAATTTATGTTTTGGGAGTATAATGAGTTGGCAGATTTCAAAAATTCTTTACAGAGCAGCCTATCAGAATTTTGGGTCAGCAAATTGGTGTAACTAAGAACATTATTTTTTTGATCTGTGATATAGAATCAGAATTGCCTATACATATTAAGACCTTGTTAAGTTTAACTCTGATGGCTGCCAAAAAAAAGTTACTAGAAAATGGAAACCAAGATGTCTAAAGCAACTGTACTAGAAGCAGTGAATATAGTAACATAGATAAAAAATCGGAGGTGAGATCTTTAGAAAAGGGTGGGAATAAATTACATAGAAAACAAATGGAATTAATTGTAGGAATAATGCATGCAGAATAATGTATTGGAGGAGGAATTAGGTTTGAGTAAGCAATGTAATGTTTCACTTACAATGACTAGATAGATTATAAGTGATGTATAATATTTGCAACTGAAAGTATGTCAACGTGGTTTGTTTTCATTTATATAAAGGTATGATTGTCTATGTCATGAGTAATAATTTAATAAATATGTTTCTTGTTTAAAAAAAAGAATTTCAAATAACTAAACCTCCCTGCAGGATGGTTAATATATTTGGAGATTCACTGCCTGATCATAGCTTGCAATCATCTGAAAGCTTAATCAGCCAGTGCCCTTTGGTATTGGCATTTACATCAGAAAAGTCTATGCCAGATGTGAAATGTCCCAGCACAAAACCTTGGGGAAGTCCACTGGTGACTGGTCTCTTTGTGGAAGTAACTTCCCCTATTTTATGTGTGTCCTATCTGTCAGCCAGGTGGCAATTCAGTGGGTGACACAGGTGTTTATTCTCGGTTTATTTAGCTTTTCTACTACTCCTGAGAGTGGAATTGTGTCAAAGGTTTGGCCAGGTTGAGGTATTTGGTGTGAACTGTATTGCCTTCATCCATTGCTTTGATGACCTTTTCAAAAAAAATCACCAGGTTGAGTAAGCATGACCTGCCCTTGACAAATCCAGGCTGAGACAGGTCCAGTGTTTGGAGGTTCCCTGTGCCATGACTGGTTAATTCCATGGTAAGTCTTTCCACAGCTTTCCATATGATGATAGTTAGACTTAAGGGTCTGTAATTTCCTGAGTCTGTTTAAGGTCCTATCTTATATGATGAAGTGACTTTAGCTGTTGTCCATTTGCCTGTATAGAGGCTGTGATTGAACAGTATTGTTAGAGATGTAGTTAAATCATGCTTCGTGCTATTTAAGAGACATACAGGGATATTATAAAGACCCATTGATGTAGTTTTTTTTTGCTTTTGATAAAACTTTTAATACTTAGCCTTTTGGGATGGTTGCAGGTAAACCATTTCAGATATATTTTGTGGGACTGACAGATGGAAAAAGGAAACAATAGTAAGCCAAGAGTTAAATTTATCACCCAGTAGTTTTCTATATTTTCAACCTCAGTCTAGGCAACATCATTCACAATTAGCTCAGCACATTGCTGCATTCTGCTTTTGGGATTCTGAATATAATTAAAAAATGCATAGTGATTGTCTGTATCTTGGGCAGCTATTTTAGCCTCAGACTTTGCTTTGGTGGATTTTATTAAACTTCTGAGTACTTTGTTTATTTCACTGGCACGGGATTTAAAATTCTGGAAATTACTCTTAATTTTGGTCAAACCTTTTTCCTTTTAATATAAAGCTTGTTGATATTATAGCTTTACTGTGTGAGTTTGTTTCTGGAGTTTGCCCTCAACTTTTTCCTGTGGGGTATAGTCATATCTATACAGCTGCATATGCTGTTATTGTGGGGTAGTGTACATTTCTGCATATTCAGTGGATTTAAATGGGTTTGGTGGGGATATGAAACTTGCTAATGTATTACTTAGGAATAGGTAGCTTGTTCTAAAGAAACCTTTAAATGTACCTTGGGTGGGAGGGATTTCTAGTTTCAGTTTCAGTTGAAGGAGACTGCTTTATCATCAGAACTAACAAGTTATGAAGATAAACAAAGGATGGTGCAAGATGCTGTTATATTATTAAGGACAAAATTCAAGATGTTATTTCTCCTAATGGGTACTCTGATTAATAGTTCCAGGGCAATTGTATTAACAAAGTCCAGGAGTCTCTGTGCTTGTGCACTACTGGTGGTGTAGATTTCCCAGTCTACCTAGGAAAATGGTATTGGTTATAATACTGAGTGATTACAAAACGAACTTGAACAGCTTCGGTCGAACCGAAAATAACTTAAAAACAAAACTGAACACTCAGCGACTGAGGAGAAACTGAGAATGACCACACAGCCAAATAAATTTTAGCGCTTTCTTCCACTCTTTATTTTTATCGTGAACTTCTTCAGAAAACCAGGAAGCCTCCCAACCTCCTGGTTTTATACTCACAAACAGGAAATGATGTTGCTTTGCTTTTGCAATGATAATCAACATTTAAATATATATACACACTGTTCAATACATGTCCAAAAGAAGTGTCATGATATTTTATATAAAACGTTACTGAATAAAAATAAAAATAAAAATATGTGTATATGTATATGTATTCATATACACTCCGTATGAAGTGTAACATTGTTCTACAAATTTAGAAATATTTAGACATTATCTGGTGTACAAAAATGAATAACTATAATAATTGAATAAAATCATTGATTGTACAATTTAAAAATGTTATTTAACTAAATGTAATTGAAAAGGTGTGCATGATGGTGTGCTGAATCTCAGCTTATCTCTCTATATTCCCCCCACCCCACCCCCCACACACTCACTCCCGCACACATAAAAAAATGAATGGACAAGTACTAAAACACACACTCATGTCTGTGTCCACACTTTTACAAACATACCCCTAAATGTACATTAAGATTGAGTGTACCTGAAAATGTGTTTAAACACTAACATAATGTACATGCGTAAATTGTGATGTGGAACACATGAAAATTCCCTTAATGATCTGTATATGAATGCGTATACTCCCATGTATAATACACATCCTACGTACACATATACAAAAATACATGTGCACATATACAAATACACGTGTGTACACATATCTGTACACACACACACGCACACACCCTCTAAAAAACTTGTGTGCGTGCACATGTGATCCCATTAGTACACACAAAAGAACATATGTCTATGATACCCAAGTGCCAACATCCACTCGTCCTTAAGTCTGGGCGTGTAAAATCATACCTCTACGGTGTTCACCAAAATCTATATTATCATTTCCACATCAAGTAGGTCAGGAAAAATAGTTCAATGACTTATTTAACTAGTTACCTATATGATAAGAAGCATTTGATATTGATCGCTTCATTCAAACCTGGGGGTTCGTCTGCACTTAAACACAACTGCCATGATGTCTCTTTTTGTTCTAATTTGTTATTCAAATCACCCATTAATAGACCTTTCTCAACATGATCTAGGACAAAAAACTCAAACTTCTTAAAATCCAAACACACCTGAGAATGTCTAGCCAAAGAGTTATTTTTATCTTTGTTTTTGATGGCTAAAGTGTGTTCGTAAATCCTACGTTTTAACATCCTTTTAGTTTTTCCTATGTAATAATTGTCACATGTCAAACAAGTTGCAATATATACAACGTATTCGCTGTGACAATTATAATATTTGTGTGCCCAAAATGTCCTGTTTATGTGCTTGAGCGTCACAAAGGAGGTGTTACTAATATATCGACACTGTCTACAATTTTGGCACGCAAAAGTTCCTTTCTTTTTACTGATTTCCCTGGTAGGTACTGTGTTTGCTCTATTATCTTGTTCTAGGATGCTTTTTATGTTGGTTACATTCCTGTATGTAAAGTATGGTTTTAAACCTACACATGCCATAAGTTCTCTATTCCCAAGAATTATTCCCCAGTTTCTTTCTATAATTTCCCTTATATTCCACATTTGATTAGATATTGGGAGAGGAAAAGCAGTATAAAATTGATCAGACATTTTGCTTTTTTCAGTGATACCTATTGATATTTCTTCCATATTGACCAACTTATTGATGGTCAAAATTGGTCCGGCTACTCCATGTCGAAGCCTTTTTACTTCATTTTCTAACCTCTTTACCAAATGTTTTTTGTATCCTCTTTCCAAAAATAGATTTCTCAACAGTAATAATTCCTCGTAATAAATATTGTCTTCTGATGTTAATCTACTAAGCCTGATCATCTGACCCTTAATCACATTTTTCTTCATGTGGATTGGATGCAGGCTATCTCTGTGCAGGTATTGATTAGTGAAACAAGGCTTTCTATATATTTTACTGTGTAAGATGTTTTGTGTAGAATCCATGTATAGGCTAATGTCCAAATAATTAATTGACTTGCCATAACCACTATGTTTAAATATCAAAAAACCTGTAGTCTTATTTAAATCATGAACCATACTTTCGAACTCAGTTCTTTCCCCATCCCATACAAAAACCAAATCATCTATGTACCTACCATAGAACTTAGCCTTGCCAAAATCAGGATGCTTTTTAAGATATTCCTGCTCCCAATTTGACATGACGATATTGGCAAATGCTGGGGCAACCCTGGCCCCCATTGCCACTCCAGATGTTGGCTTGTAAATACTATTATCAAACTTAAAAAAGTTATTATCTAGTACTATTTCCATTAAGGCACAAATGGTGTTAATTCTAGAACTTCCCAATACTGTATTTTGTGTGAGATAATTTCTTAGATATTCCAATCCCAGTTCTTGATTAATACAAGTGTATAAGCTCTTGACATCAAGAGTTGCAAAATTTATATCTTTTAGCTCCAAATTTGATCATCCCAGGCTCTCTAATAAGTGCCAGGAGTCTCTGATATAGTACTCAGCTTTTTGTGCTATTTGATTTAGAATGTTGTCTAACCAAATCGAAATGTTTTCGGTTTTAGAGTATTTAGCTGACACTATAGGCCTAAAAGTAAGATCTTCATTATTGTAATGTAATTTCAGAATACCAAAAAAATTGCCTAATTTGGGTTGTTCTACCATCAAAAAATCATAATCCAAGTTTGTCTATTTCTTGTTGACATAACATATCAAACAGATGGGTGTCTACCCTCCTATAACTGTTCAAAACAAATTCCATACTAACTCTTCTATAATTGTTAGTGTCATTGAGCAAGGACATGATGGATTCTACATAATCAGTTTTGTTCATTACTACTAACTTTCCCCCCTTATCTGCCCTCATGACTCTAATATCAGGAGTGTGAGATAGGTAGAACAAAGCTTCACATTCCCAGTTTGTTAAATTGTCTTCCATCTCCCTACTATCCATTTTTCTAAACTCCTTTTCACATGTTTTCTGGAATACTTGTAATGTATTTACTAAGGACGGATTGAATGTACTGGGTCTCCTCAGTATCCTGTTCTGCTCCGAGGTGTTTACAGCCACATCATTTAGAATGTATTTTAAATTCAATTTACGCATGAACAGTCTAAAATCAACCAACAAGTTACCCATCTTGATGTTATTAGAAGGAATAAAATTGAAGCCTTTTTTCAAAACATTAACACAGGCCTCTGTCAATAAACAATCACTAAAATTTACAACATTAATACAAAAATCATTGTCCCCTGGTGGTGAAATCACCACTTCCTTCTGCTTTTCCCTTTGGGCTTCGCTTTGTACTGAGTGGAATTGAACCACTTGGTAGTCCTCTTGGGTTGTCTCCTTTGTTGTAGAAAAGGAACACCCCTTTTGTTGTTGTTAGAATTCACAACTTCAGCAAAACTAGTAGAGGCAAAAACATCATTATTGTCCAATTCATCACTATTACTTGTTGATTGTCTATCAATATTTGTTACTTGTTCTTGCCCACCCATCGGTGGATTATTGGTGATCAAAGACTCAGGTGGGGAAACCTGATTATTATTTGAAACGCTTTTTTCTGACTCTTTACCCACAGGTTTTATAAAAGTCATGGCGTCTCTATTTATATTACTGTTATTGTCCTTACTGTCATTGTAAGAACAAATATAAGCTGTATTAGCTTCATAAGATGCTATGTCCCTTCGCAATTTATTTTGTTTTCTTACAATAACAGTAGCACGAAGCCTGTTTGTTTTGGCTTCAATGCTGTTATATAAGGATGTCAGTTGTGAAAAACAGCTATGTTGTTTAATGTCCCCATCCAGAATCCTAATTTTCTCTGTTAAGTGTCTCATTTCACCTTCATAATGCGCTACCAAAATGCGCATCATGGCAATACCAGTGTCATTGTACAATTTAGTTAATGCCACACACAATTCATCACCAGGACTCACACAATTTGGATACTTGGCAGTCCTGAGGCCCTGTGGTACCAAACTTTGTGAGATACATTCATTTAAATATTGTATCTCCAGGCGTAACGTTGCATGCCTTGAAACCATTCTCTCTAAATCAAAAATCAACTTTTTACAGTTTTGCATTGAATTATTGTTACTTACTGGTGGAATAGCAGTGGAAATCCGAACTTCCGAAAATGGATTTCCTTGGTCTTTTGTGATAAACCCCCAAACATTGCCAGCATGCTCAAAATGGTCAGGGATTTCCTTATTGTCTCCGTTAACACTTGTAATGATGTTTACATTTTTGTTCGTATCAGGTGGCACTCTCGAACTGGGAACTGTACCTCCTGTGATGTTCGTTGTGTCCACAATGTGCTCGTTTTCAGTAGGAGTAGATTTCCTTTTTAAACAATTTAAAACTATCTCCGTGATAGTTAGAACTAAATCCTGCTCAGGCCTGTTGAGCTGTGTGCGCTCTTCAGCTCCAACCGCTCTATCTGCGCCTGGCGTCGGGTAGATGGATACGTCAAGTAACGAATCTTGGGAGGTAACTTCTGCTTTTGCATTGAATTATTGTTACTTACTGGTGGAATAGCAGTGGAAATCCGAACTCCTGAAAATGGATTTCCTTGGTCTTTTGTGATAAACCCCCAAACATTGCCAGCATGCTCAAAATGGTCAGGGATTTCCTTATTGTCTCCGTTAACACTTGTAATGATGTTTACATTTTTGTTCGTATCAGGTGGCACTCTCGAACTGGGAACTGTACCTCCTGTGATGTTCGTTGTGTCCACAATGTGCTCGTTTTCAGTAGGAGTAGATTTCCTTTTTAAACAATTTAAAACTATCTCCGTGATAGTTAGAACTAAATCCTGCTCAGGCCTGTTGAGCTGTGTGTGCTCTTCAGCTCCAACCGCTCTATCTGCGCCTGGCGTCGGGTAGATGGATACGTCAAGTAACGAATCTTGGGAGGTAACTTCTGCGGCCATCCTACGAAATTCCTCTCAATCACTTCGGAAACCACAAAACGAACTTGAACAGCTTCGGTCGAACCGAAAATAACTTAAAAACAAAACTGAACACTCAGCGACTGAGGCGAAACTGAGAATGACCACACAGCCAAATAAATTTTAGCACTTTCTTCCACTCTTTATTTTTATCGTAACTTCAACCAACAAGTTACCCATCTTGATGTTATTAGAAGGAATAAAATTGAAGCCTTTTTTCAAAACATTAACACAGGCCTCTGTCAATAAACAATCACTAAAATTTACAACATTAATACAAAAATCATTGTCCCCTGGTGGTGAAATCACCACTTCCTTCTGCTTTTCCCTTTGGGCTTCGCTTTGTACTGATTGGGATTGAACCACTTGGTAGTCCTCTTGGGTTGTGTCCTTTGTTGTTGAAAAGGAACACCCCTTTTGTTGTTGTTAGAATTCACAACTTCAGCAAAACTAGTAGAGGCAAAAACATCATTATTGTCCAATTCATCACTATTACTTGTTGATTGTCTATCAATATTTGTTACTTGTTCTTGCCCACCCATCGGTGGATTATTGGTGATTAAAGACTCAGGTGGGGAAACCTGATTGTTATTTGAAACGCTTTTTTCTGACTCTTTACCCACAGGTTTTATAAAAGTCATGGCGTCTCTATTTATATTACTGTTATTGTCCTTACTGTCATTGTAAGAACAAATATAAGCTGTATTAGCTTCATAAGATGCTATGTCCCTTCGCAATTTATTTTGTTTTCTTACAATAACAGTAGCACGAAGCCTGTTTGTTTTGGCTTCAATGCTGTTATATAAGGATGTCAGTTGTGAAAAACAGCTATGTTGTTTAATGTCCCCATTAAAGTTATTCATTTTTGTAAACCAGATAATGTCTAAACATTTCTAAATTTGTAGAACAATGTTACACTTCATACGGAGTGTATATGAATACATATACATATACACATATTTTTATTTTTATTTTTATTCAGTAACGTTTTATATAAAATATCATGACACTTCTTTTGGACATGTATTGAACAGTGTGTATATATATTTAAATGTTGATTATCATTGCAAAAGCAAAGCAACATCATTTCCTGTTTGTGAGTATAAAACCAGGAGGTTGGGAGTCTTCCTGGTTTTCTGAAGAAGTTCACGATAAAAATAAAGAGTGGAAGAAAGCGCTAAAATTTATTTGGCTGTGTGGTCATTCTCAGTTTCTCCTCAGTCGCTGAGTGTTCAGTTTTGTTTTTAAGTTATTTTCGGTTCGGCCGAAGCTGTTCAAGTTCGTTTTGTGGTTTCCTAAGTGATTGAGAGGAATTTCGTAGGATGGTCGCAGAAGTTACCTCCCAAGATTCGTTACTTGATGTATCCATCTACCCGACGCCAGGCGCAGATAGAGCGGTTGGAGCTGAAGAGCGCACACAGCTCAACAGGCCTGAGCAGGATTTAGTTCTAACTATCACGGAGATAGTTTTAAATTGTTTAAAAAGGAAATCTGCTCCTACTGAAAACGAGCATGCTGTGGACACAACGAACATCACAGGAGGTATAGTTTCCAGTTCGAGAGTGCAACCAGATACGAACAAAATTGTAAACATCATCACAAGTGTTAACGGAGACAATAAGGAAATCCCTGACCAGTTTGAGCATGCTGGCAACGTTTGGGGGTTTATCACAAAAGAACAAGGAAATCCATTTTCGGAAGTTCGGATTTCCACTGCTATTCCATTAGTAAGTAACAATAATTCAATGCAAAACTGTAAAAAGTTGATTTTTGATTTAGAGAGAATGGTTTCCAGGCATGCAACGTTACGCCTGGAGATACAATATTTAAATGAATGTATCTCACGAAGTTTGGTACCACAGGGCCTCAGGACTGCCAAGTATCCAAATTGTGTGAGTCCTGGTGATGAATTGTGTGTGGCATTAACTAAATTGTACAATGACACTGGTATTGCCATGATGCGCATTTTGGTAGCGCATTATGAAGGTGAAATGAGACATTTAACTAAGAAAATTAGGATTCTGGATGGGGACATTAAACAACATAGCTGTTTTTCACAACTGACATCCTTATATAACAGCATTGAAGCCAAAACAAACAGGCTTTGTGCTACTGTTATTGTAAGAAAACAAAATAAATTGCGAAGGGACATAGCATCTTATGAAGCTAATACAGCTTATATTTGTTCTTACAATGACAGTAAGGACAATAACAGTAATATAAATAGAGACGCCATGACTTTTATAAAACCTGTGGGTAAAGAGTCAGAAAAAAGCGTTTCAAATAACAATCAGGTTTCCCCACCTGAGTCTTTGATCACCAATAATCCACCGATGGGTGGGCAAGAACAAGTAACAAATATTGATAGACAATCAACAAGTAATAGTGATGAATTGGACAATAATGATGTTTTTGCCTCTACTAGTTTTGCTGAAGTTGTGAATTCTAACAACAACAAAAGGGGTGTTCCTTTTCAACAACAAAGGACACAACCCAAGAGGACTACCAAGTGGTTCAATTCCACTCAGTACAAAGCGAAGCCCAAAGGGAAAAGCAGAAGGAAGTGGTGATTTCACCACCAGGGGACAATGATTTTTGTATTAATGTTGTAAATTTTAGTGATTGTTTATTGACAGAGGCCTGTGTTAATGTTTTGAAAAAAGGCTTCAATTTTATTCCTTCTAATAACATCAAGATGGGTAACTTGTTGGTTGATTTTAGACTGTTCATGCGTAAATTGAATTTAAAATACATTCTAAATGATGTGGCTGTAAACACCTCGGAGCAGAACAGGATACTGAGGAGACCCAGTACATTCAATCCGCCCTTAGTAAATACATTACAAGTATTCCAGAAAACATGTGAAAAGGAGTTTAGAAAAATGGATAGTAGGGAGATGGAAGACAATTTAACAAACTGGGAATGTGAAGCTTTGCTCTACCTATCTCACACTCCTGATATTAGAGTCATGAGGGCAGATTAGGGGGGAAAGTTAGTAATAATGAACAAAACTGATTATGTAGAATCCATCATGTCCTTGCTCAATGACACTAACAATTATAGAAGAGTTAGTATGGAATTTGTTTTGAACAGTTATAGGAGGGTAGAAACCAATCTGTTTGATATGTTATGTCAACAAGAAATAGACATCTTGGATTATGATTTTTTGATGGTAGAACAACCCAAATTAGGCAATTTTTTTGGTATTCAGAAATTACATTATAATAATGAAGATCTTACTTTTAGGCCTATAGTGTCAGCTAAATACTCTAAAACCGAAAACATTTCGATTTGGTTAGACAACATTCTAAATCAAATAGCACAAAAAGCTGAGTACTATATCAGAGACTCCTGGCACTTATTAGAGAGCCTGGGACAATCAAATTTGGAGCTAAAAGATATAAATTTTGCAACTCTTGATGTCAAGAGCTTATGCACTTGTATTAATCAAGAACTGGGATTGGAATATCTAAGAAATTATCTCACACAAAATACAGTATTGGGAAGTTCTAGAATTAACACCATTTGTGCCTTAATGGAAATAGTACTAGATAATAACTTTTTTAAGTTTGATAATAGTATTTACAAGCAAACATCTGGAGTGGCAATGGAGGCCAGGGTTGCCCCAGCATTTGCCAATATCGTCATGTCAAATTGGGAGCAGGAATATCTTAAAAAGCATCCTGATTTTGGCAAGGCTAAGTTCTATGGTAGGTACATAGATGATTTGGTTTTTGTATGGGATGGGGAAAGAACTGAGTTCGAAAGTATGGTTCATGATTTAAATAAGACTACAGGTTTTTTGATATTTAAACATAGTGGTTATGGCAAGTCAATTAATTATTTGGACATTAGCCTATACATGCATTCTACACAAAACATCTTACACAGTAAAATATATAGAAAGCCTTGTTTCACTAATCAATACCTGCACAGAGATAGCCTACATCCAATCCACATGAAGAAAAATGTGATTAAGGGTCAGATGATCAGGCTTAGTAGATTAACATCAGAAGACAACATTTATTACGAGGCATTATTACTGTTGAGAAATCTATTTTTGGAAAGAGGATACAAAAAACATTTGGTAAAGAGGTTAGAAAATGAAGTAAAAAGGCTTCGACATGGAGTAGCCGGACCAATTTTGACCATCAATAAGTTGATCAATATGGAAGAAATATCAATAGGTATCACTGAAAAAAGCAAAATGTCTGATCAATTTTATACTGCTTTTCCTCTCCCAATATCTAATCAAATGTGGAATATAAGGGAAATTATAGAAAGAAACTGGGGAATAATTCTTGGGAATAGAGAACTTATGGCATGTGTAGGTTTAAAACCATACTTTCCATACAAGAATGTAACCAACATAAAAAGCATCCTAGAACAAGATAATAGAGCAAACACAGTACCTACAAGGGAAATCAGTAAAAAGAAAGGAACTTTTGCGTGCCAAAATTGTAGACAGTGTCGATATATTAGTAACACCTCCTTTGTGACGCTCAAGCACATAAACAGGACATTTTGGGCACACAAATATTATAATTGTCACAGCGAATACGTTGTATATATTGCAACTTGTTCGACATGTGACAATTATTATATAGGAAAAACTAAAAGGATGTTAAAACGTAGGATTTACGAACACACTTTAGCCATCAAAAACAAAGATAAAAATAACTCTTTGGCGAGACATTCTCAAGTGTGTTTGGATTTTAAGAAGTTTGAGTTTTTTGTCCTAGATCATGTTGAGAAAGGTCTATTAATGGGTGATTTGAATAACAAATTAGAACAAAAAGAGACATCATGGCAGTTGTGTTTAGGTGCAGACGAACCCCCAGGTTTGAATGAAGTGATCAATATCAAATGCTTCTTATCATATAGGTAACTAGTTAAATAAGTCATTTCACTATTTTTCCTGACCTATTTGATGTGGAAATGATAATATAGATTTTGGTGAACACCGTAGAGGTATGATTTTACACGCCCAGACTTAAGGACGAGTGGATGTTGGCACTTGGGTATCATAGACATATGTTCTTTTGTGTGTACTAATGGGATCACATGTGCACGGACACAAGTTTTTTAGAGGGTGTGTGCGTGTGTGTGTGTGTACAGATATGTGTACACACGTGTATTTGTATATGTGCACATGTATTTTTGTATATGTGTACATAGGATGTGTGTTATACATGGGAGTATACGCATTCATATACAGATCATTAAGGGAATTTTCATGTGTTCCACATCACAATTTACGCATGTACATTATGTTAGTGTTTAAACACATTTTCAGGTACACTCAATCTTATTGTACATTTAGGGGTATGTTTGTAAAAGTGTGGACACAGACATGAGTGTGTGTTTTAGTACTTGTCCATTCATTTTTTTATGTGTGCGGGAGTGAGTGTGTGGGGGGTGGGGTGGGGGGAATATAGAGAGATAAGCTGAGATTCAGCACACCATCATGCACACCTTTTCAATTACATTTAGTTAAATAACATTTTTAAATTGTACAATCAATGATTTTATTCAATTATTATAGTTATTCATTTTTGTACACCAGATAATGTCTAAACATTTCTAAATTTGTAGAACAATGTTACACTTCATACGGAGTGCATATGAATACATATACATATACACATATTTTTATTTTTATTTTTATTCAGTAACGTTTTATATAAAATATCATGACACTTCTTTTGGACATGTATTGAACAGTGGGTATATATATTTAAATGTTGATTATCATTGCAAAAGCAAAGCAACATCATTTCCCGTTTGTGAGTATAAAACCAGGAGGCTGGGAGGCTTCCTGGTTTTCTGAAGAAGTTCACAATAAAAATAAAGAGTGGAAGAAAGCGCTAAAATGTATTTGGCTGTGTGGTCATTCTCAGTTTCTCCTCAGTCGCTGAGTGTTCAATACTGAGTGATTCTAGTTCCTCTCTCTCTCTCTCTCTCTCTCTATATATATATATATATATATATATATATATATATATATATATATATATATATATATATATATATATATATATATATATTATATTATATATATGAGTTGTGGCTTTCTTTTGTCATAGAGGAAATTCTATAGCTAGCTAATATATGGTACAGGACTTTCTGATGGTTATTTGGACATGATAAAGTTGTAGTGCATCATGCTGCTTTACCAGCCTAGATATGAGTTTCTTTTGGATATATATTGAGACACCTCCATCTTTTACCACTCCTGCAAAATAGCTGGTCTAAAGGTGTGGAAGGTGTTTTATCCCTGCACAGCTAGAGTAATCTCTGCTATTTTAAATCATCTCTCAGTCACTACACAGATGTCAATGTCCTCCAGGTTAAGTACAGCTTGTAATGAGTAAAGTTTCTTGATTAGATTCCTAGCACTGATATGTAACACCTTCATATTTTCCTTTGCTTGTTTCATTATGTTGGCAAGTTTATCAGGTTGGTATTGCCTAAAAAATCCCTATAGGGTGAACATTGTCTTTGCTAATAGCCATCTCAGGCAAAGTAGCATGGTCTGCCAATTATATCCTCCCAGACTGACAAATATTGGATTCCATTTAGATGACACCAGAAATCAATTATTGAAGTGAATTATTTTTGTTCCTATCACAGCATAATTCTCAGAGAAAGTGGAATGTTGCTCAGTGCTAGGCTCATACTTGCCTTGGACACATAGTCTGAGAGCTTCATCTTGCCTCTTATATATTCAAGGGAAACATACCTCAAGTCACTGACAAAGGCATGAACTATGACAGAGTCATACTGGTAATTTTTGTTCAAGGGCTTTAGTGCATGCATAATCTGAAAGATCCTGGCACCAGGCAAGCAACTAACCATCACTCTTTCTTCAGCCTGGTAAGAGGTACATCTTTATGTCTTACAACGGACGTGAGATATTCACCAGGAAAATGCTATATGATATCCCTACAAAACAAACAGAACTTTGGTGTATCATTACAAAACAATTTGATCCAACATACTGGTAAGCAGTAGAGGTACTGCTATAAAGTAAGATGATTTTCACACTGCATTGATCTGCATGATATAAACAAAAAAAAGTAGTACTACCCAATAGTGGAAAAGTGGTTTCAATAAAGCCAAATGATAAGTGCTTTCCACTACTAGATTTACATATAAACCATGCTTCAGACAGATAAAGTTAAATAACAACATTTCCAGCCTGTGTACATTTAATGGGCCATTAGAAAGGTCGTCAATTTGGTATTTCATCAGTAGTAGAGGTGTTCCAAAGAGCTTCTCTTTGAGTAACTAAAGGCTTAAAAATTGTTAAAAACATAAGTGATAGGTTCATAGGTTCATTGTTAAATACTATGCTAGATGACCTTGCAGGCCATTTCAGCACTAGATAATTTCACTTGTGTTGCTCAAAATAGCCTATGCCATTTGATTATAGATTGACTTTACCCATCCCATGGTCTATAATTGTATATTACCCCAATAAGAATAAACAAGTGCATAGGAGAAAGCATTTAGGGGCTGCATCTGTCCATTAGTAGTACACTGTAGTAGTACTTTGGTAAATTTTCTGTTTTCCATTCATAGATCTAAGTTGCAGTAAGTTGCACTTGAGAATGGACAGGGATTAACTTTATTTTATGTGGATAGAGAGTCTGTTCAAAAACAGCAGTATCTTCTGTTAAATATACCAGTTCCTCCAAAGCATTCTGCTGATGTTGCAGAAGAGATTTATATCCCTAGGCCAAATATTTCTGATGCCATTTGACTTGCTGATGTGCAGTAGTAATGTATCACAGGAAGCCTTGAATGCCAGGCACAGTTAATCTCTTAGCAATTTGTAAGACAACATGTATAGGGACAGGGCATTGAGTCAGCCAATGTAGAACATGTTGTTTAGGGCTTGCACCCTTTTAGTAAGCTATCTCTGTCTCTGTTCTAGTTGCTTCATGTGTCTGGAGGCATTGTATTCAATGAATGGCCTAATGACAGCTGAGTACAGGGGCACAATGATAATCCTAGATCTTTAATCCCTTTGTTTATCAGCTGTACAATATATAGAAGGACTTTCTTACAACAATAGATATTTTTTGTCAAAAGTAAGGTCACTGTCCACATAAGTTTCCAAATCCCAAAAAAAATAATCAACTCTTAAGGGCATATTGTCAATGTGGTAGCTCTCTGTGGTAGATGACTTCCCAAAGGATGCAATAATGCATTTTTTGGCATTTAGTTTCAGACCACAATTTTGACATCAGTTATTTATTTGAGACAAGCCTTCTTGCAGGATGATTAAGTCATGTGGGCATTCAATGATTGCTCCTGTCTTGCAGTCATTTCTAAACTTAGTCAGGTCAAGGTATGTATTGTGTACTGTTTTGCTATCAACCACTTCTTTAATGACTGTTTCAAAAAAGTCCACCAGGTTGAGTAAGCATGACTTTGCCTTGATGAATCTAAATTAAGAAAGGTCCAGTTCTGGATATTCCGTATGTCCTAATTGATTAATCCCATGATAAGTCTTTCCATGCCTTTGCTCTGATTTTCTAGGGAACTCTGTCACTCCCTGTTGTGATCTTCAGGGGAACTGTACTAATTATCTGTTTAGAACTTTGGAAGGACATTCACATTTGGTGTCATATAATAGCCACTCTTTCCTGTAGGGTTAAGAGATAAACAGTGTAGATTTAATGTCAGATCACATGATGCAGTTAAGAAATACAAGAGATATATGGAACGGGAATTTGTCTGAAATCAAAATCTTGTGCAAGCAGACCTACCTGCTGTTTATGTATGAAAATGCAGCCTTGAACATTTAACCAACTTTTTCAAACTAACACTTGGCTGTATGTTTTAGATATTTTTATTTCATATTGCAGGCTTAATTCAAGTTGTGGTACAACTATATTAGTGATTATACTTGCATGCATGAATATATGGTCAGGGTTAGCAGTTTGGGGAACTCAGCAACCTTAATGACTCAGGTGAAAATCCTAAAGGAGCTATTTCCAACATAACATCATATGAACATGTGCATTTATTGATTATAATACCAGTCACGTCTAAAGTAGCATGCATTTCTTTAATGAACTGTAGGTGTGGGTCAGATTTAATGATTTAACTGCCAAGCTTATACAAGTCATGTGTTATATGTGCTGGACCATGCATGCTGAAATTAATAAATCAGAGTTATTTCAGTAGCTCAATATTGCTGCTGTAAAATCCCATATTCTGTCCTATTCTGAATACAGTGATCTCTGAGTTTCAGTGTGCATGTGTTTATACATATATACTGATAAGACAGAAGACACCAGTGAGTTATAGATACAGATACAGCTAAAGATATAGAACGGGAGCATGCCTTTTTTTTTTAATCAATATTACTTTTATGAAAGTCAGCTTGGATGAATGCTGAAGTCTTTAGATATTTTATGTGAAATTATAGTTTAACTGACAGCTTTTATTGTTGTCCATCTGCATCTAGCATGGGCAGATCATTTAACTGCTTTAATATTTTATGCGATTATATTTTCTATATATACTATTTTACTATCAGGGTTGCTTTCTTTTTGGGATTTCTAGACCAAATCCCACTTGAATGTATTGAACCCAAATTGCAAATATGTGAATACGTATGATAGTTCTTGATTATATATGAACTTTTCCCCAGAATAGCAAAGCTCTGACCTAGGATTAGAGAGGGAAAGTATATTTTATTGTGCATTTGGTACATAAAAGGTTGGGAAAGAAGCTTGTTTTATCAAACTGCCTGTTAATCACAGGATTCCAGTATTTTCTTTGGGAAATTGTTACACATTGGAGAGTGAGATTGTGCCCTTTGCCCGCTGTTTTGTGATCTAAGAGTCAGTATATTTAATTAGCAAGGACTGTGGTGGAGGCAAAGTCTCCCTCATTGAAGGTGCACAGGTGCTTGCTCCTACATATAACATTGTTTCTTTTCTTTCTTTTTTTTGATGTATTGAGTGTAGACTATTTGTGGTTGATATAGTCTATGCCAATGTAGTGGGTTGGTGATTTTTGTGAAATATAATTAATTAGAAGTATGGATTTGCATCAAGCACTGATTTTCTTGATATGGCAGAGTGTGTGGCTGTATAGAAAATGTTTGTTTTGTCATGCTGTACCCAGTTTTGTTTGAAAAGTAGATTAGTTTAAGCAAAACCAGAATAAGCCAGAGTCTGTTTCCATGAATTATAAGTTCAAAATAATTTCTTTGACTTTACGTGAATTTTATTTCTTTGAACTACCATCTAACAATCCTAGTTGCACTTTAGTTTTATCATTTTTCATTACCTACTCCACTACAAAATACATTCTCTTAAAAACTTACTTTACCTTTCTCATTTCATTAAACTGCTTTGGTTTCATCTCTACCCATTTCCACACACCAACTTCCTCCCCCTTTATAATTTCTTTCTTCCAGTGTCTGTGTCTGAGTCTAAACACACATTTCATGTCTCACCTACAATCCCCCTTCAGCTTTCATTCTTCTCCTAAACTTTCACACAGATAAAACTATCTCATAATATACTTAATAGGCACATAATCTCTAAAGTCAAGCCTGCAATTTTTTTTTCCTTTATTATTTTCAGGACTTATCAAGCAAAACCCTAAACCACCATAAAGTGCTATTCCAAATAGTTCCACTTTTCACATCTCTTTAACTCAGAACCCATCACTCTAGCTGCCTAAATTTGGCCTCCTTACTTATAGATGATTTATAAGCCTAAAGTCGATCCACTTGTTATGCCTGTCAGGAAGAAATATTCTGACCACATTCATGCTTTTCAAACCAAACTTTCACCATTAGAATTGTCAAAGTTTTGTCTCTCAAAAGACTCTAGTACTGCCTACCAGAGGTGCAGCTCGGTCAACTAATGCCCTGTCCAAGGTCCATGAACTTGCACCCCACCTTTTCAGCTAGTAATGAAGGAAAAAGTCATTAGAATGCTATAAGAAGCCAATTCAATAAATCATGCACCACCAAATCCATGGCCCCTCCCCAACTCTTCAAATGAAAAACAAAAAATAAATAAATAAGTCTTTGGATTACTGTGTAAATCTGATTGGTTTCCTACAATAAATCAACCAATTATGCACTCCTTCCACAGCTGCTCAAATGAATAGCAAACATGTTGATACAGAAAAAAATTCAGAACTAGCCTCTCGACCAATCCCCTAGCACTTTGCACTCATGGTAATTGCCCCCTTCACCTCATGCTTGCTAAGCTACTGCTGCCTGCTCAATGCAAATTAATTTCCTGTTCATACTGTGAACAAATTACTTCCCTCTCATCCTTTGGTTCAAGAAAGAAAATCATGCTTACTGGAGGGGCAAGGAAATCCTTCATCTAAAGAAAAAGTGAGACAGATGCTGGATTACATGAAAGAGAGAACTAACACAGACAAATCCTGGATTACATGGAAAAGAAAATTAACACATACTAATAAATCCTTACATTTGTTACCTCACAAATCAATGTAAAAAGAGTATAAAAAGACAAAGGACAATGTTTTATTTAAAAAGCACAAGTACAGTCAAATACTAAAAAGTTTATTACAGAAACTTAAAACCTCCTCAACAGGTCTTACACCAGCCTGAATAATTCTACCTTCTCTGAGAAGACTTCAGAACTGAGATCAACATTTCACTGTCTCCACTTCTACTTCTGCCCCCACCTCTCCTTTTGAATACAACTTCTCCCTTCTAACTCAGAAAAATATGTTTTATTGAAGTTAACAAACTTCTAGAGTCACTCACTGCTATGGTAGCCCTGAAATTGTTTCAACCTTCACATGCTGCATTAAACATTATAAACACCATATCCTTTGCCAAGCTCACTTTTTGTTTAATCTGACCTTACTCTGAACAGGTTTCCTACATAATGGGAAACTGGTGTTATTATAAAGCTACCATAAATAAAGTTACCAGAATCAAATAGTCTTTAGTGTCATCACTGTTTTTCATTCCCGAACTAAACATCTTGAAAGAGTTATATATATTAACAAATCTTTGATTCCCTTCTTAGATAAAGCAGGTTGTTTACATCCTGGTAAAAGCATGTTTATGGTGGTCCTAACTCTATCAGATATGAGACTTGCTGTCAACATGTTAGGACATCTAGCAGAGATCTTCTTCTATTGCAGGTAAGAATCAGTGATACCATGAAACAATTGTACTGATCCCTCCCCCAGTTTTGATGTAATCTTTGTGGTTATTATATTAAGTGTTACGACTACTGTGGTGAAGCTCCCCACACCAGGGATGGGGGATATACTCCAACCAAATACCTCACTTTAGGGTAAAACTAAATGCAAAATTGACACGTGATGAGTGATGTTATTGAAAATTTTATGAAGTCGCATGCATTGCATTACAATGATCAGTATAAATTAATTTAATATATACACTTATTATTTGGCTTTCACCATCAAATAAGGCTATTTCTTTGTATCAAAATATTTTCTCATAAATTAAACTTTTTAGTATTTAATATTATTTCCATGTTTCTGTTTGTTATTTTTATTAACAGCCTTCCATGGCTACAGTATTTAGTAATGCCATGTTCCCTGGGCATTTGATCTTTCAATTTAGATATTTTTTCTCTGCACAACATGTTTAATTGGGGGCACTGCTAGACAGTGTAATCACTGATGCTCTTGATGATTTCAGTTCGTGAGGTTATATTTTTCCTGTGGTAATACTGGCCTTGAAATTGCAGTTGCTCATCTTCTTTGAATGCATGCCTTTTCTCCTATATGCCTGTTCATATTTCTCATGAATAACAGAGGATTGTGATTTGGTTGCTTGACCAACTACTTTAGCACTATGCTGCAGACTTTCTATAGCACTTGTGTTTGTTTTTATTCTGTGTATAGTGTAAAAATTTGGTAAGTCTCCTGTAGTTTCATTTAAAATAAAATTTTGTCCCTGATGATGGTTTACAGCTTTTCCTTTACTTTGAATTTATTTGAGACATCAGTAATGGAGCTGAAGTAGGTGTTTGCTTTTATCAACTCATCTCTGTTAACAGTCTGACCTGTTAAGAGATGTATTTTTCTGAATCATATTTCTGTATTCCAGATGTATGAATTTAAGTCCTCATAACCTTGCTACTGCTCCTTCTAATGAGAATTTTATTGTTAGAATAGCTGTCCCTACCCACTGCAAATGAATTGTATGGGGTTTTACATGACTGAACTCCCACTTACACACAAATCTTTGAATGTCCTAGTTTTTTTCTTTGACCTGTTGTCACATATAATGATGTCACATATCTCCTGTCATAAGAATAAAACTTTATTGCACTAATCAAGCTTTCAATTGAATGTCTGTCACTCCATTATTTTAAGGAACTTGAAGCAATAATTTGCACATATAAGACATATACCTTCATTAAGCAGAAACAAACATGAGCCCTATCCTCCATGGATGACCTGATACTGTGTATGTTAGCTTCTCTTCCTTGGTTTATTGTTATGATATGAAGTATAGATGTCACAATTCTCTACTACTTGTTCTAAGTTGATATTCCTAGGCGATATAGTAAACCTCTTGTTTTTGTCTGTATTGAGCTGTTTCAGGAGTGGCTCATGTGTCTTATAAGTCATTTGCTTTCTGTTTTCTGGAAATGTCTGCTTGGTCATTTTTGTAAACTACACTCAGATCACAGCCCATTTCTTCTCTGAAAGAAAAATAGATAGGGATTTTTTTCCCTTAACAATAACTGTTGCTCTGGTCAGATATTTATTGGAGAAGTTTTGTTTTAATATCTGAATTTATATAAGCAGCAATATATTTCTAAAATTCTTTTACATTTTCTTTTATAGTGAAAATTGCAGAATTACTCAAATAATTCCTAATTCTTCTAGCAGTTTTTCATGCTTCTCAGATGAATATGCTTTAATCAGCATATCCAACAGTGCTGCTTCTTGCCTGGTTTACATTTTAGTTTCAAAGCCTATTTTTATTGTTGAAGTAACATTTGTGCCATCACAGAAGTGCCTTGAATAAACACTTTGGTAATATACTTTGTGATGTTTCGGTTCAGTATTCATCTGAACATTTTATCATAGACATATTTATGAAATTTTCCACATCCATATACTATACTAACAGCTTTTGTTTATTGTAATCTGACCATATCAAATTATGACAATTGTAAATGTCCTCTAGTCATAAGTAACTCATCTGCTTTTTTTTTTATATTACAGTTTCTGTACTAGATTACCATTTGTCTAACTAGAATGTAGCTGTCTTATTCCCATGACAATATTTTAACACACGGACTTCAGTAATTACCTTTTAAGCATTTGCAATTTTCTTTTTTTTTTTTTTTGGTTTCAGAGCTCAAATTCTATGCTACAAGCTGCTCAAAAAGCTTTGTATAGGAATGTTTAAATAAACTTTATAGGATGCCACATAATTTCTAGAACTCATGTTAATGCTTGCTTGTCTTCTAGTTTAGGTGTTTCCATAGTTGATCTACCTTTTTTTCTAGTATCAAGCTTTATTTTTTTTCTGCTGAGGCCCATGTCAGGTTCCTAATCATCATGGATGAACTCCCCATCATAGCTCATATCCTCTTAGCACAAAACAATCTGGACAAAGCCAGAAATAATAGAGGAACAAAGCCCCCAAAATAGGGACACATTTTAAATATTGCTCTTAAAAATGTAGAAAATTGCTAGAATAAAAGGGCTTGTGTTACCATGCAATTCCTGAAGGATATTAAGTCTGAAACTCTCCTATCAGTGCTGTCTCAGATTAAGTCAGACCATGTGCTAGTAACTCCTTGAAGACTTATGCCAAGGCACTAGAGTTTAATAAAACTTTATTGTGGGTCAGCAGTTTCTGGTTGTATATACATATATTCTAGTAACATTTTCCTGCAAAGTATTTAAACACCATGAATCTAATATTCAGAGATGTCAAATGTACAAATCTCCTTAGGTCCTATGGTGAAGTCTCAAAATTCACTTATAACATCTCTCCAGACATTGCCTAAACAGACAGATAAGACAAGAAGTTTTATACCTGTATAAATAAATGTATAGAACTGGTATTCCTATTCAAATCCAAATATAATGGGAAATTTAAAAGTAAAACATCCTAACATAAATTAAATCTTCAATAATAGGAAAAAATATTAAAATATGCAGCAAGTCATAGGACCCCCAAAGTCAAGGAGAATATGGACACAGTCAGCCTGCAAATGGTTGATCTCCCAGGTCCATGCTTGTAAATGTTTCATCTCCCAAGCTCCTGCTTATACTTTGCCAATGGTACCAGAACTTGTCAGAGATTTGGGATATAATACTAGTCTTAAAAAAGCCCCAGTGGTCATTAGCCTAGTATACACCTATGAACCTATGAATATTGGGAATTTGGCTAAGACTTTTACAAAGACTGTTAAATCTACTAAGGCAGCTCATGAACTCATGTTGGCATCTGAAGTCAAGGACTATCACAGATCCTAAGCAGTCACACTGTATGTACAGTTTACCTTGATCAGATCAAAGCCTTTGACACCTTCCTGTAAGTTAGCATAAGTGATAATTCAATAAAGGTGCTTAAAAAAATAAAAAAATAAAATAAATAAATAAATAAATAAATAAACTAAGTTAATTGCAAATAGATCCCTGGGTGGTAAGAAGAAGTGCAAATTGATTAAAAGAGAGATTCCACACAGTGCAGGTGGCAAAGTCAGTGATAGAGAACATGACGTTGAACAGTGATGATATTTACTTCTCTGCAATCCAGACTAAAATACAAGAAGTATGGCTAACCAAGTTAGCAGGCTTCCATTATGAATTTGCACTTAGAAGTGTCAAGTGTATTGTGAATGGATGTCAATTCAATACTAAAAATGCAACATTATCACATCTGGCAGACGACCGATCCCCAAGCAAATAGCATCAATATACTGCTTTAAAATGTAAATGCAGTTAAGGACTTGGGAGTCAGGTGTTGATAATTATTTCCCCTTTTACTACCATGTAGCAACTGTTGTCATGGAATATTTCAACTTGTACAGCTGATTGCTAAGAGAATAGCATTCATATCCAAAGAGGTTATTGCCCCCTTGCACTCAGTACTGATCAGACAAATTATGCAGTACAGTGCTGCTTTTGGGATATACCTCATTAAACATATCAAACAGCTGGAAAGAGTCCAGAGTTTCCTAACAAAGCATCATTGGCATTAACTTTCAAAGCAACATGGGCCAACTCAAAGCCCTGTCCATATACCCATTGTCATACAGACTGTTAAGAGGTGACCTGTGCCTGACATACAAGGCATCCTATGACACATAACTGATAGATTTACTGCACATCAGGATGTCAAATGACATCAGAAATACTTGGCCTAGGGATGTAAATGTCTTCTACATCATAAGCAGAATGATATGAAGGAACAGGTATATTTCATAGAAGATACCTTTGCTGTGGAACAGACTCCACATGAAACAGAGTTAATCCCTGTCCATTTTCAAGTGCAGCTGAGTGCAACTTAGATCTATGAAAGGAAAACAAAAAATATTTACCAAAGCACTACCACAGTGTACGACAAATGGACAGAAGCCACTCCTAAATGCTTTCTCCCATGCATATGTCCCCTTAAATTATCTATAGTATGATCCCAGTTATTCTAATTAGGGGTAATATACAATTTTCGACCATAAGATGGGTATGGCCAGTCTATAACCAAAATGAGGTAGACTAGTTTGAGCACAAAAAGTGAAATTGGCTAAGGTTGAAATGGCTTGCAAGGTCTTCTAGCCTAGTACTTAACAATATGAACCTATCATTTATGTTTTTTAACAAATTTCAAGCCTTTAGTTACTCAGAGAGAAGTTCTTTGGAACACCCCTACTACTGATGAAATATTATAAGGAAGACATTTCTAATGACACATTAAATGTACACAGTCTGGAAATGTTATTTCACTTTGTCTGAAACCCTTGTTTATATCCTGTAGTGGAAATAAATTATCATTTGGCATTATAGAGAAAACTTTTCAGCTATATGCATTGGGCAATGCTATCTTTTTTCTGTTTAGATCATTCAAATCAATACATTGTGAATATCATCATAGTTTATAGAAGTACCTGTGCTAATTACCAGTCTTACTGGATCAAATTGTTTTGTAATGGCATATTAGCTTTCTGTTTGCTTTCCATGAACATCATATAACATACTCCTGGTGAACATCCAAAGCCTGTAAAGGTACCATAGTTGCTAAGTTTATCATTGCTGTGCTTTCTACAATATTTGAGAAATCTCTTCAGCTATGAGACTGCTGCTGTATGCATGCACTTGTTTTTTTTTAAACTGCAGTTTTGTTTTAACATTTCATAAAAGCCAGAAGACCCCAAAAACTAATGAATACTGCTTTTCAAGAAAGGAATCTGGTCATTCTTTTTGTTTCATTTACAGGTAAGGATCATTTTGCTAGTGGCTTAACATGGTATTGAGAACATATTAACACTATTCTTGCAGCACTCATTTATGTGCCTTTTAGTTCAAGTACCTTGCAAGTATTTTTAACATACAATTACATTTTGCACCATTCTATAGTTTAACTGTGAAATTTGCATGTTAAATGCAGCGTGTATTTGTATTCAGATCTTAATGCATCTGATACATTTTCAGACTTCATTGTGATTATGCATTTTATTAGAGTACTACTAACAAACTTCATTTTTATGTTTTTGTTTTGACAGCTCAAACATTTTATGAGACTTGTTTTCCTTTTGTCCATCTCTGAAAAATTATTCTTTCAACCACAGATTCTACAAATGGTTTTAAAAGCAGCATTGTTTTCTCTGATTGTGCTAGCCATACTTAGTGCAAGAGGTTTGTACTTTAGCTACACCATATCTGTGTCAATCTCATGGCTCTATTTCTTACCTTTATATCTGATATAATTGTATTGATGCATTCTCAAATTACTCTCTTGTTCACATCCATTACTATTAACGTGCATTCTCAATTTGTTTTTCATTGTTCCCATTTAGCCCTTTCACATGTTCTCAGTAAATTTTATCTGTGCAGTCATAATTGTACTTACTCTGTATATATTCATTGTTTTTTTTATAAAGTCAGGTCTGTTTCTTTTAATAACCATCCAAGCAAATCATAAAATTTACTATGTTATATCTGTTAATTAGCTTGGCAACATAGGCTCTGAAGAACCCTGTGTAGATTTGAAAAACAATGTGAATTAATAACAAACTCTTTTTAGGTTTCTAATTCTATAGTCCCACAACTTTTCTTTAAAAATTGTTATTTTGCCTTTGTTCTCCACAATGACAGTAAAAACATTAAATGCATTCATGCTTTCTTGCACTAAGACATGCCAAACTCTGGCACACTGTACTTTTTTTTCATTTTGCAAATAATGTTATTCCACTTCTGACACCATGCAGAATCTTCATATTTATCAGTATGTCTGGTATAGAAGACAGGCAATGTAGATGTCCTTTGTCCTCCATTACAGTGAGTTCCTAGAAGTCATTTATACTTTATGAGATGCTGCTACATGTAGCTAGATGTCAGCATATTCAAAGCTATGAGCCTCATTCATACAGTAAAAAGTACTTTCCTGCTTTTAAGACAATTTGTTTAAAACTCCCACAATGTCTTGATCTGTTCTCCCTCTGATATGTGCACTGGTCACTATTTTGGTATGTCCAAGATAAAGTCTTCAGTCATTAGGGCTGTATAACACATAGACAGGATTTTTACCTTTCTATTTCTTCTTGTCAGCATGAACAATTCTGCCCATTGTCATATTTATTGATTTTTGCACATCCATAAACTATGCTATACCAGGATTAAAGGGATGTAAAGCATTTTTTAACTGCTGCAATAACCATCTTTACTGGCCACAGGCCACAATTTCAGTCATCCCTGTAGTGCATAAGTTATTTCTTTTGTGATTGTTGCTTAGTCTGGTCTGCATGTCTTCTAAGTTGCATGGTCTTAGAATCCAGAAAGTCAGTTTTCACTATGCATTTCTTTGGTTGTCTCATGCTTCTTGTACTCTCCATTAGGTTCTTCTCTAATTCCTCCTATTTGTGCTTGTTGATCAATATTTTTTTTCTGCTGGTATCTTGAGTTGTCTGTTGAGAAACTGAGAAAAGTTTTACAGAAAATAGGGCAAAACACACACACACACACACACACACACACACACACACACACACACACACATATATAGATATATATATATATATATATATATATATATATATATATATATATACATATATATATACTTTCATTGAACGAAAGTACGATCCACTGAATTTAACTTATCTGACCTTAATCCACCGAAACTCCACTTAAATGAACCAATGGACTGCCAGATTACTTTCACAGGGAAAGGAACCACTTGACAACAATGGTGAACTGTGCCCTCTCCGTGTCTAGTGCAATCTTGGAGTTCATATAATTAAGTAGGGGGCTGTGGGGGGGGGGCAAAGTCCTCCACTTTGGTGGGCTTAGTTATTTGCCGTTTTGTTTGGTTTCCATAGTGGTCAAGTGGTTCCTTTCTCTGTGAAAGGAATTTGTCAGTCTGTTGGTTTATTTAAGTGGAGTTTCAGTGGATTAAGTTCAGGTAAGTTAAATCTGGTGGATCATACTTTTGTTCAGCGACAGTAGATCTATATATATATATATATATATATATATATATATATATATATATATATATATATATATACATATGTATATGTACATATATGATAGATGTAAGGCATTGGATCAAATCTTCAGTGTCCCGGCACACAGTAGGTTCATAGGTGATTACTAGGCTAATTGCACAACAGCATTTACAAGCTTAGCCAATGATAACAAGGATATGAAAATATGAAAATATTATACCTTAATACCCCAAATATGGGATGGGATGGTATCACGATAGCGGGAGTGAATTTATGGTTGCCCATCCATTTACACAAATTCTTCTTGAAGAGAGTGAGAGACAGGCTTTGTTTTATGAAGATGTTTAATGAAGATGGGAAGTTTATTCCATAAATGATATAGCCTTTAGAATATGAATCTGTCTCTTCAGCAAATTCTGTTAGAGACACAAATAATGTTCAAGTCCATGGAACATGTAGCCCTTGTATAATTTTTCTTCTGAATATGTAGCA
>NC_056739.1:1641541483-1641703983 GCF_019279795.1 Protopterus annectens | reverse complement strand
GTGTGGGCAATAGTGATCCTGGCTAGTGAAGTCAGAAAGGGTTTGATCCTGTAAAGGGAACCTAGTTTCTTGTTTACTGTTTTTATAGTGTTGTTACTATGGGGCTCAAAGGTAAGGTTGTTATCGATTAGTACTCCAAGTAGTTTTGTGGCAGAATCGGGAGAGATGATATTGCTATTGCTAGATGTGACAGTGAAGTTCAGTGGGGAGGCTCTGCAGGTGGGAGTGAATAGTAGCATTTTTGTTTTGTTTGGGTTCAGGATGAGACATCGGTGAAGAAGCCAATTATCTACTCTGCTGAACACGTCTTGGGTTAGGGACTGAAGTTGTGATGATGAAGAGGCTGAGCATATTAATGTGGAATCATCTGCATACTGGATACAGGTAGCTTGAGGTAATACAGAGTGTAGGTCATTAGTAAAAATAGAAAAGAGGAGAAGACCCAATATGGAGCCTTGAGGGACACCAAGGGCAATTAGGAGGTGGGAAGACAAGTTATTCTCCCATTGTTGCCTGTTATTTAAATAGGATTGGAACCACTTTATAGCAAGTGGATCCAGTGAGAAGTTTCTAAGTATGTTTATGAGTAGCAGCTGATTAACCATGTCGACGGCTTTTGACAGATCAATGAAGAGGGCTGAGGATAGTGTCATTATTACGATTTTTATTAATGCAGTCAGTGAAGGACAAGAGAGCAGAGGTGGTGCTATGAAATGATCTTAAGCCATGTTGGCAGGTAGTTCGTAGGTTGTTTTCTAGTAGGTGGTTTAATAGTTGCTTATGAATGCACTTCTCCATGATTTTTGCCAGTGGGGATAATATGGCTATAGGCCTATAGTTAGAAAAATCTTTGGAATTACCACCTTTATGCAGGGGGATGATATGTGAGATTTTCCAGATTGATGGAATAGTTCCTTCAGAAATAGTTCTGTTAATGAGGATGGATATGGGGTAGGCTATAGCTTTAGCAACTTTTTGCAGGTATTCTGCAGGTAGTAGATCTGCAGAGAGGGTGGTGTGTTTAAGTTTCTGAATAAGGGTGCAGACAAAGGATGTAGGGACAGTATGGAATTGAAATAGTGGAGGGCAGTTAGGGATATCAGTGGAAGAAGATGTAGTGTCAGGGGAAAGCTGATTGGCCAAAGATTGAATGGTGTCTGTGAAGAAAGTGTTAAAATAATTTCAATTTGGTTAGGGCTGTTGAGATTAGAGTCTGTGGGGGTGGGTTTAATTGAACAACCTGGGTGTAAAAGTTTATTGATACCAGACCAGAATTTTTGAGGTTTATTTTGGTGGGTTTGTTGGAGGTGACAGTAAAAGTTTTTTTTGTCAGACAATATGGCTTTTTTAGTTTCATTTCTTAATTGTCTAAACTTTAGTTGATCTGTTGGGATTTTGGTTGTGTGCCACCTAGCCCAGAGTTTGTTTCTATGGAGGATATTTTGTTTGGTAGTTTTGGAGAGCCATGGGGCTGGTTTAGACCTGCTTCTTATTATTCATGTTGGGGCATGGTAGTCTAGAATGGTTAAAAATTTAGAATTAAAGTATTTAATGGCATCTTCTAATGGTAGGTGTTTCAGGATTGACCAGTTGCAAGCTAAGAGTTCTTTTTGAAAGCTGTTGGGGTTAAATTTTCTGTTAGACCTTGTTTTCTTATAAATGGTTGGGTTTGGGATGTCACTCTTATACCTGATTAAGAAGGTGAGTGAGTGATCACTTATATCATCAGGGAGGGTACCTACTTTGTAAGATTGGTGATGACTATTTGTGAGAATCCAATCTAGGGTGCTGTGATTGTGATTATGTTTATGGGTTCTAGTGGTGGCTGTAATAGTTTGCGTAAAACCATGTAGGTTGATATGGGTAGAAGTCTGTTCAGATGTACAACACCTCCAGTTTATATTAAAGTCACCAAGAATTATGGTTTCTTGTGGGTAGGTGGTAGATAGCTAACTTAGGATAGCCTCTAAGGTGCTGCTATTATTGCCTGGGGGAAGGTAGATACAGATTATATAGATGGATTTACATTTGTTGAGTTGAATTTTGGAGATAAGAATTTCTGCATTGCTAGTTAGAGTAGGTTTAGAGTCTACGGAGTTGACTTGTAATTCAGATTTATATAAAATAAATACTCCTTCACCTTTCTTAGAGTTATGGTCAAATCTCAGGATACTGTAACCTGGGGGATAACAGTAGTATCTTGTATTGTTGGCTTGAACCATGTTTCAGAGAGACAGAGGATGTCAAATGAATGTACATCTATGAGGGTGTGTAGGTGGGCAACTTTATTATTTATGCTTTGAATATTTAGATGGGCTATCAGGAGAGAGTTAGGGGGTCTGTTAAGCAGATGTGCATTAATAGAAGTTGGGGTGTTAGGCTTTGTGGTAGTGGTAGAATTTGGGCTGGGGTTTGGGTGTATGTCACCATCAATTAAGGAGTGGACCTGTATTACCAGAGTGAGAAGTAAGCCTTTACACATTAGGTTCTGGGGTTTTCTAGCTCTAGGGCTGAAGTATGTGATGTGAGTGAGTCTATGAAATTTGGCTGATAAATACTTAGGTGGATAGGATGTGTGATTATGGCTATGAGGGGTGAAAAGTGTTGGTGTGGAGGTTTGCTTCATGGGGTTATGAAAGAGTAGGTAGTCAAGGTGTTCATAGAAAGTAAGTAGGTAGGGTATAGCTAAAATAGGTTGGAATGATAGTAGGAGTAAGGGTATCAAGTGTGAAAGTGTAGTGTTAGGTGGCATTGTAGATGTATTGTGTGTAGGTTAGTATACAGAGAGAAGTGCAGTTAGTCTAATAAGATAATGACTAGTGGAAAGTGGGTTGTAGCACTTTAAGGGGTTAGACAATGTGATTGGTTGTATGGATAGAGGGTGTGGTTAGTGTGTATAAATGTAGATGTACTGGGGGTGGGTATTGGGGGCAGGGTAGGGGAGCAGAGTGAGCCCACAGGGCAAACGGAGCAGGTAGAGCCACAGTAGGAGTGAGCCCTAGGAGAACAATCAGTGGAGAGCTGATTGTTAAGGTGGGTGAAGGTAGAGAAGGTGGGAGATGAGAGTCTTGATAGTGGGGATAGAGGGAGGGCAGCTGATACAGAGTAAAAAGGTAGAGGGATATAGTGGGACTATAACTCTACAAGCTAGAAATACTATATTCTTGTGAGTTGTGTTCATAGGTTCATAGGTTCATAGGTTTATACTAGGCTATCTGCCCTAAGGCATTTATAAGCCTAGCCCAGAGTTTTTGTGGCTTACGCCACCCCTTATGTTAAAAAATACTGTGCCCATTAGTTTGTTGTGCCTCTGTCCAGCAGTGACACAGAGATGATTCCCAGGGTAAACCTGCGATTTCCCATCCACCGGTCAAGATTTCTCTTGAACAGAGCCAGCAAGGTGCTCTGCCTCACATGGACCGGGATTTTATTCCACAACATAGGGAGTCTCTGGGTGACAAATCTATCCCTCCAGCATGTCCTATTTATATCCATGCTAAGGTTTAAGTCACTTGCTCTAGTGGATCTGGTAGATTTGGATTTTTTGAGGTGGAGCATGTCCATTAATTCTGGGTTGGACACGGCCTTGTATGTCAGGCACAGGTCAACTCTGAGCAGACGGTATGCGACTGAATAGAGCTGGAGTTTCTTCAGTCTGGCAGCATATGACAGATTTTGGAGTCCCTTTATCCTTTTGGTGAGGAACATTTGGGGTCTCTCCAATTGCTGCAGGTGTCGGGTGAGATACATCCCGAATGGGGCATTGTACTCGATCATTGGTCTGATAAGTGAAGAGTACAGGGGAACAATGACCTCACTTGATCTGGATGTGAATCCCTTCATGATCAGGTGGGCAATGTAGAAGGTTTTTCTAACCACTTTAGCAATGTGAGTGTCAAAAGAAAGGCCACTGTCAACCTGGGTCCCCAGGTCCCTGATAACCTCTTCTGTGCTTAGTGGATTGCCACATATACGGTAGCTTGGGGTTACCTTGTTTTTCCCGAAGGGTATGGCTATACATTTTTTGGCATTTAACTTCAGGCCATGGCTCTGGCACCAGCTATCAGTTTCCGTGAGACCCCTCTGAAGGATATCTGTGTCCGATGTACTTTCCACTATGGCTCCCAGTTTGCAGTCATCTGCAAACTTTGTCAGCCATAGTCCTTCTATGTTAGCCTGTACTTCTGAGAAGTAGATGCCGAACAACAGGGGGCCAAGGACTGAGCCCTGTGGGACACCACTTGTGACCGGCTTGGAGTCTGACATGGCACCAACTACTCTAACCCTGTGGGTTCTGTCCTTTAGCCAGTTTGCAACCCATCCTGTGACATATGGGTTTACATTTAAGCTGGTAATTTTCTCTATAATACCCGAGTGGGGGTATTGTGTCGAAAGCTTTTGCAAGGTCAAGGTAGGCTGTATGGACTGCCTTTCCCTCATCAATGGCCTTGGTGACTGTTTCGAAGAAGTTGACCAAGTTCAAAAGGCATGATCTGCCCTTGACAAAGCCAAACTGGGTTGGGTCCAATGTCTGCAAGTCCCCTATGTCTTTGTTTATGAGTTCCATTATGATCTTCTCCATAGCTTTGCAGACCAGGCTTGTTAAGCTTATGGGGTGGTAATTACCAGGGTCCGTAGAGGCACTGCCTTTGTGGAGTGGGACCACAGTTGCCGTACGCCACTCCTTGGGCACATATCCTGTGGTAACGCTAAGATTAAACAGCTGCCTTATGTGTGGGTTTAGTTCCTCACTGAGTTCGTGTAGCACACAGCCGGGGACACCATCCGGTCCCATTGATGCTGTGTTTTAAGCTTTAGAGAGAGCAGCTTTCACCTGCGCATTGGAGATGTCTGGGAGGCTGCACTCCGCTGGGATAGTTATCTCATTCTGTGTTTCAACACAGAATGATAGATCTAGGAGAAGGGTGCCATCTAGTGGCCAAAAGCTGTATAGCTACACTAGTTTCTTTTAGGAGGTCGCAGGTCTTGGAATTTGAAGAGGAGGGAAGGATATAATATATTTACAAGGGTATAGAAGGGAAGGTAGGCTAAGAAGAAGGAAAAGGAAAGTTATGGTTGCTGGCCGCCCTAGCAGTGGAGTGTACTTTAAGACCTACAATAATTTATACACTGACAGAAGTTATATAACACGTACTTTCTTCAATTGTACTGTCCTTGAGGGGCTGTTGCTCAGGGCCGGAGAAGAGTCAATTCCTTAGTTTAGGGTGAAGATGGCAATTATAAGATAGTTTAAGGTTGCTGGCCAACAAGACAGGGCAATTCCACAGTTTTAGTGCCGTACGAGCAGGTAGGGTAACTGGTTGTATAAAGGGAGAGAGAAACAGAGAGGTAAAATAAGTAGGATGTTAAGCACAGTTATTTTGTAACTTAACATATAAGATAATGCACATACTAGTACAAACACAAGGTATAATTGGTCACTATCCTTCATATATTAAGCACAGTTATTAGGTAGCGTAACATATAAGATAATGCACATACTAGTACAAACGCAAGGTGTAATTGGTCACTATCCTTCATATATTAAGGTTCAAATGAGAGACAATAGGTTGGATAGATTCATTTACATAGGGAACAGATTTCAGATGCAACTAGCAATTCTATAAAGCCATAACACTAGGATTCTAAAAGCATGGCCAAAACAGTTAGTATGCATGAGTGTTTGTTGCAGTTAGTATGCAGGTGTGCAGCATGAGTGCAGGCGAAGGAAGGCTCTACTTAAACATGGGACATTCTATCCAGGAAGACATTTGTCACATTTGCAGAGTCAGTGTAGTTAAACCAACACAGACAGCTAGGGACATTACCATTTACATTAGTTTAAAGTTAGAATCCTCATAAATGGAGGCAAAATCATTAAAACGCTATATATATATATATATATATATATATATATATATATATATATATATATATATATGCAATCATTATTCTTGCAAGTATAGTAATGTTAAAATCATTATGTTTAAATATTGGCTGTGTAGTGGGTACAAAACATGCTTACATTTCTGAATTTGGTTTTATTTTAAAAACTGGATCTTCAGTGATTTTTATATATATATATATATATATATATATATATATATATATATATATATATATATATATATACACACACATAGATAGATAGATATGTGCAACATGCATTTGCCTGCTTTTGTGTTCCTACTTCAGGATAAGAACTTACTACAATATGTATTTTGTACTGCACATTGTGAGTGTATTATAAATTAAAACACAAGTGTCTTACCATTTGACATTTATTCCTTTCCTTCTCTATTCTGTGGTCAGTTTCTTTACCGTTAATTATACTGCATTGCTATTTATGTGAAGATACTGAATCATTATATTTTATAATGTTGTGATCCACTTTGTAGCACAGAATGTATCTTTGTAATGCTACTGCAGAGCCTCAAACTACAACCAGCATACTGACTGGTCATTTGCATTTAGTTCTAAGGTTTTCTAATATCACCCATTGTTTTCATCCCGCGTTCACCCATAATTTTCCTTTTAAACCAGCACTATTCCATAGTCATCTGTAATTTAGAAGTTATCACTAAATATAAATTCCAAAAAATGGTTCTAATCACCTTGATAGGATCCATGAGTAGCTTAGCTTGAGTTAAATAAAAATATACATTAATCCATCAAATGTCTAAATAACTTGCTGTACTTAGATTTGTGTTGGTAGCAAGATGAGTTGGGGAGGCCAATTGTCCTTATCCTATCAACAGTATTCAGTTCATCCTGTGTGACTCCTTAATAGTTTAAAGGAAGCTAAATGATGTAATGGTTCAAACTAATCTTTGATCTATCCTAAGGTCCCTCTTCCAATGATCCTTGTATGAATATCTCCTGGAGGAGCCATCTTAGGGACACCTTATTTACATGCCCAAACCAATGGAACTATCCCTAGACAACCCAGGGGATCAGTGGATTCACACTGACTCCCTTTTTATATTGCTAGGCTCTGTCATAGAATTGAGAATAAGTTCAAAAACTATGTAAAGAAATGTTATTTATATCAGTTATATGTCTCATCCATTCAGTTACTGCCCAATGTTCATTACTGTAGATGAGGATGGGGATATAGATTGATTAGTACATTAATAGTTTCATCCTAATATTTGACCCCTGAACAGCCATCAGTCTGGTTCAATGCCTGTAGTACTTCCATTGCTGCATCTATCCACTGGTCACTATCCCCATGCCATCAACTCTCACTTAGAAACAATATCCCAAGGTAGTTGAGCTATTTTGCTCAATGTAGCTGCTTCTTTTTCAACTGCATAGAGTAATTCACACTTTTCTGGGAGACGATCATTATTTCTTATGTGGATTTTCTAATTTCAAGTCCCATTCACATCATCTTTAGAGGCAAACCAGTTCACTGAATAGCAGAATTTACAGTTACGTCATGACAATTCTGTCTGCAAACAAAAACGTAACCTGCATCTCAAAAGAGGACACTCTCCACACTATAGCTGTGTTTTGAAATTCTGTCCTTGAAATCACAAGGATGGAGTGCGACAACCTCACCTTTGCAGGAGTTCTATGCCTGTCATAGCATATTTAACTCAGTGCAGACATTTTTGTAAAACATCAACCAAATAATCTTCAGCAGTGTCACTCAAAGCAATGGTCAGGTTTTCTGAGTTTACGCAAATCAGTTGTAGACAATAATGGCAACATCTCATGATGCCTTCAGTATTTAAGCAAGGATAAAAGGTTGGCTCAAAATTCAACAGCCCAGAACAGAGTTCATATTATTCTTCTTAAAATAAGATATCAGCTACCAGTTTAATTGCCCTTTCTAGTACCCTCTTATAGGCTTTTTCAGGATAGCTGTGGATTGTGATCCTTCTATAAATAGAACACACCATCTTGTAGCCCTTTTTGAAAATGAATCCAACACTCATGTTTTCCAGTTTGGAAATAGTATGTCTGCTTTCTTTGAGAACCTGAAATGGTGTGTTAGCCATATCAATTCAACAACATCCATTGCAATTAACATTGTTCTACATTTCATCACCTTATTTGGTGTTGTCTGTGGAATTATTTCATTTCTGTGATCATCTAATCTGTAAAAATGAACTTGATGTTACTAGATGATTTTGGCACTGCCTTCTCAAAGTAGGGTGCAGGCAGTTGTTTCAGGATTTCTCAATGTTGTTCCTTATACCTTCTGATGATTCTGACAATGTTCACATTTAATTTCAGCCTATACATTTTGGAAATGTTGCCATCTGTAGCCAGTATTTTATACCCTGGCTGTCAACAGCAAGGGTATTGCAACACCCACATTCAGAAATTTGTTGAAACCATATAAAAATCATCCTCCGTGGCCTGGCCAAACTACTCTCACAACTTGGCCTTTAGTTAGGCAACTATCATAGCTGCTGCCTTCCTGGTCTACAGATTCCTATCTGTCAGATCTAGTGTTCCCTTTGCGTGAAAGGTCTCTGCAAACTGATGGCATCTACTGGCACAGGTACTTAAAACTGGTTACTAGGGTTGCAAAAGAGAGAAAATGCCATCTTTCATCCACAGAAGCTTGACACTGCTTTTGCTACTGAAGTGTTGAATGAAGCGCATTCAGAGTCCATATCTTCGGCATCCCTGATAGACAGGAGAAGCTCTTCTGAGGAGTCAAAGTCAATGACTGACACCAAATACTGAGAAACGTAAGTTAGTACTCAGACAAAATATAGCAAGGTTCCACTATGTCCGTACTCATGCATTATCAAATGACCCTTTTAGACAAGATTTATTGTTCAAAAACATTATTCTTTTCTATACTGTGATATCTGCATAAGACTTCTAATGTATTGTTATCAGTTGGAGCAACTGTTATATACATCATAGCCCTAGAATTTCTTAGTCATAACCGCATGTTCATAACCGCCACTAACTAAAAACATTGCAGCATTGCACTTTTTTATTTCTATTGGTCATGCCAATCAGCCTAAAGATTCTACAACTAAATACATTCTAGAGAAATTAATATCATTTCACAAAACTTCAGTATAATTTATCAGCCCATTGTACAACAAGCTTGTTTCAGCTTTTATACTCTATTAGAAGAAATGTAAATAAGAAATGGATGTGGATATTTAATGATACTAGAGGGAAGTATGGGACATATTCTTCCATTTACACCTGCTCCACTTTGGACCTGTGTTTGCATATGAAAATGTTGGGGATACTAATGTAGTGTGCTTGCCTTTGTCCAGGGAAAGGAATGAATGCAGTGCCACAAATGAGAACATGCCACAAGAAAGAAACAAAGAGAAAATCTACCATTTCCATGCTGATTTCCTTAAGCTGGTCTGTCCTACAATACCTTGATCACTGTTTATTTCTATAGCACTGTGACGTCCCCACTCTGAGTGAGCAATCAAGGATCCTGAATCCTCACCACTGGCACAGGTGAGGGATGTTCACTTGGAATAAAAATGGATGCAGCCAGTTTTTCTAGATGCAGCTCCCTGCATCAAGCACAATTTCTCTTAAGAGTACACAGAGAATGCACTCAATCCAGGGTATGGGTTTCTCTGTCTGTCTTCCTCCAGGTCCCCAATAAGATTCCTCATTCCTCCAGGTCCCCAATAAGACTCCCCACTGGAACAGCTATAGAGATGAGACCTCAGCTGAGTGTCCAATCCAAGTTCTCCACCACTCTCTCTGTGAAACCAGTGCTTCGTGCCACTGCTCCAAGCAGCTGAGACACACACTCTTTGAGATTTGATTTTCTCACACACACACACACACACACACACACACACACACACACACACACACACACACACACACACACACACACACACACACACACACACACCTGGAAAAGGCTGACACAGATTTACTAGCTATGCTCATTCGCCCAGACTATAAGATAGTTACACTGGCTACTCTAAGGATCTTGAAAGGGTACCCAATTATACTGATTGAAATTAATATTACTACAAATGATAGTGTTTGGCCAATGCAGTAATGCTTTTAGGAGTGGCCCCAGTGTCACCAAATAGATATAAGTCTTCTCAAAGTTTAAAATATTCTCTAAAGGACCAGCTACAATGAAAAGTTTAAATATATTTAATAATAAATAATAGAAAAGCATGAAATTACAGGATATCTATTTACAATAAACATCAGAGTTTCAGAACAGGAAATATTAAAAAATAACACTGGTGGACAGGTTCACACAGTTACAGAAAAAAACTGTTCTTAGCTAATTTCTCTATATTTTCCTTTCTGATCTAAATAATTATTATTACCTGTTTACTTACCAGAGCAAGGCAAGATGAAGTAGGTGAGAGACCCTTCTTTGTCAGGTTACAAAAACAGAGTGCTCTGAGACTTCAGTCTCACTTAGTATTAAACAATATTTTTTAGTGATGGATTACAAAATGACATCACATACATCTGGTCATCTGACTTCTGGTTCCCATGCTTCCCCCCTTTGCTAGAAGCTGTCAGGAGTTAGCATATATGGCTCAATAATACACACACACACACACACACACACACACACACACACACACACACACACACACACACACACACACAGCCTTGCTATGATCTGCTGCAGCTCCTGGAAGTCATAAAACAATTTCAAACCTCCACCCTTCCAGAGTAGCAATTAGTTCACCTCAATGACAATGCAGGAAGCTTCCTATTAGAGACTTCTGTCTCTGGGTGCATTGAGAACTGTAAAATACAATCTTTGTGGCCTATGCCAGGCAATTTAATTTCAAACTATGTTCAAAGTTTGTGATTAACCTCTTCTCTTACAGCATTCTCCTCTAAAGCATATACATTTATACAGTTACAATAATACATGTATATATTGTTTCTATTCAGCAGGGTAGACTGTTGCTATATTTTTAACACAAGCAACTTTACAAATACATTTTTCAACACAAGCATCTGTACAAATCAGTTTGATATACAAATGCTATATAATTCTTTACAAAATACCAACTAGCTGTGCTGGCATATATCATGCATTCACTGCCCTACTTCTCCTGGCATGGCTAACAATACTCACATCATCATGTCTCTCCACCCTTTGAAGACTCAAGCTAATTTTTCAAGTGACCCTTGAGAAATGTTGCTTGAGAGGAATGAGCCTATCTGGGAATACATTAACCCATACTCTGTCTTGAGATCCCATCTGCCTTGGCACTGCTGATGCCACTACAGTGCTGCACTGTCATTTCCTGTGCCTGCAACCCTAGGCTCCAGCATAGTAAACTGGAATTTTGCTGGCTGTCGCGATGTAGCCATAGATCCCCCTCAGACTCTTCCTACCTCCTACTGCAAATACTTAGCACAAGAGCCTCCCTATCATGGTAAGGTTTCATCATTTTAACATGGTAAATCAGTGCCCCTGCCTCCTGCCTAGCAGTTCTACCATAGAGTTAGCATCACTGACCTTCTCTACCACTTTGAAGGGTCCTTCCCAAGCTGCCTGCAGCTTTTGGTGTCTGACAGGAATGAGAAGCATCACCTACTACCCCACAGCATACTGTCTGACTCGAGCATTCCTGTCATACCAGACCTTTTTCTGCTGTTGGGCACCTGCCAGGTTCTCCTGGGCCAAGCCCATGAACTCTCTGAGCCTTGTCCTGAGGTTTAGGACATATGCCACAACAGACTCCTTGTAGGATTCACACTCACCCTCCCACTCATCACAAATCATATCTAAAGATATCCCTCACCCTATGCACATACAGTAACTCAAAGGGCAAAATGTAAGCAAACAGTAGAAGGGGCAAATATTTGTCCCACTCTCTCTAAAATTGGTCTGCAAATGCTCATACCATGGTCTTTAGTGTAGAACTTAACCTTTCCAGAAGACCATTAGTCTGGAGATGGTAGGGGTGGTCTATCCATGCTTCACCCCACAGTTCTTCCACAGACAAGCTGGCAGGTCTGAAATGAAATTGGCACCTCTGTCAGTCAGTAATTCTCTCAGGAAGCCTACCCTGCTCAAAATCTCAAACAAAGCATTTGTCGTCTTCTCTGCCTCAGCAGAGGACAGAGCCACCACCTCAGGGTATCTAGTAGTATAATCTACTATAACCAGGATATACTTCTTCCCTGTGGAACTTGGGGTACTCAGAGGCCATGCAATATCCATAGCTACCCTCTGAAATGACTCCTTGAATACAGACAAAGGCATCAAAGGAGCCTTGACCTTGTCTCCTGCTTTGACTACTTTTTGGCACTGTTCACAGATCCTGCAGTACCCTGGTACATCACTTGCAATCCCAGGCCAGTAAAAGTTCTGGATAATATGTCTCTTGCTATGCTTTATACCCATATGACCTGCAAAAGGAATGTCATGGGCTATGACTATACGTGTCAGATGGTAGGGTCTAGGTATTACCAACTGCTGTATTACCTCACCCTGTAGCCCTCTCTCAGGGGTCCACTCTCTATACAGTCACCCTTTGTTACAGTATACAGACTCCACTTTTCCTTGAGAATCAGGTACCTCCCTAGTTAACTCCCTCAAGCTTCTTAGTGTAGGGTCTGAGAGCTGAGCCTGTCTCAACTGTATCTTTGTAATTCTTCCCAGCCCCCCTTTCACAGGAAGTCTGATATCATCTGACAGTGGTGCCTCACTATCAGCCTGGGTACTACCACTCATCTCTGCCCTTGCAGTCACCCTGTCCAAGGAACACCAGTACCTACCAGCAGCTGTGGCTCACCTTGCTCAATGCTACAGGGTAGTTCCCTTCCTGAAACAGCCACCTCACCAAGCCTGCCTTCAGGTGTAGGGTCTGTCTGGGTCTCTCCCAGGTTACCAGGTCCACATGCCTGTCTCCAAGCCTGACTGCATGTAACTGCATGCACACAAAGTACTGCATTATCAGAATCAATCCCTATCAAGACATCTGCTGGGATATCCTCAAACACACATACTTGCTTGCTTCCTTTTCCACCCTCCCAGTCTGGGTGAACCATGGCCAAAGGCATTTGGAATTGCGTCCTTCCTAAAGTTCTGATTGGAGTGGACTGCCCTGGCAAGTGCTGCTCCTCTTTAACTACTGCAGGCTTCACAATGGTTATGTCAGAGGCTGTGCCTCTCTTTGCAGTGGCCTGTTTTCCATCCAATAAAATAGGATATAACCTCTAGTGATAATTTGGTACTCCTATTATCTCCATACAGCTTACCAGTGGCATACTGTTATTCTCACTTGCTGGCTCCCCCACCCTTTGTTCCCTGCTTTGCCTCAGTGGACATTTATATGATTCATTGTCCCACTGGTTACACTTAAAATATTCAACCCTTGATCCTGGCCATGTACCTGAACTAATGGTGTCCTCTGTTACTAATGGACTCTGTTGGGATGGTTTAGACTGCCCACCCTTATATCCATCTGTAGTACTGGGTATTGCTTTCCTGTGCAGTGATGCCCTGCTTGCCAAGTAGAAATCCTCTTTTTCCCCTAGCTCATCTGCAGAGTTCCACTCTCTATCTGCCAACCAGATTCTCCTGTCCTCAGGCAAAGTGCTAAGGGCTTGTTCCCTCATCAAAAGGTCTGTCAGTCCTTCGCCAGAAATGATCTGACACCTACTCACCCACCTATGAAAATAAATGCTTAACTCAGCAATATAGTCACACACACTTTCATCTGCCTTGCATCTATGCTCACAAAACTTTTTTTCTGTAAGCTTCATGTGTTAACTTCAAAAATCTAAGTCAACAATTATTTACTTTATCATAGTTTAAACAATCAATATCAGCAAATTTAGAAACCACAGATACAGCTTTACCATGTATTAAGGGGGACAGGAGCCATACCCAAAGCCCTTGGTCAAGAATATACTGTTTACATACTTTTTCAAATATATGAATAAAACTATCAAAATTATCACCCTCTGTAAATTCTGGAAGAAATTCACTGACCTTTATTGCTTCTGGAGTTTGGTTATTCCATTCTTTACCTGCATGTCCCTGGCAAAGAGTCAGCATCTCTCTTTCATGTAGACACTGCTTCTAATTCTATTCATCCTCCAAACACGCGCTCTCATTTTCTGAAGCCTCCAAATGCTGCAGTCTCTCTGCTGATTCTAGATCCATCTGTTTTTCCTGCCTTAGTCTCTATGTTGATTCTAATTCCAAATGTTTGACCTCCAGTTCAAGTCTCTTTAACTTCAGATGGATTTTTAAAGTTCTCTGAGGAAAAGGTGAACTGTCCTGTTTCTGAGGGCTGCAAATCCCCATCACCAGACTGGTTATCCTCCTAGTTGCTGGTTTGAGCTACAACCAAGGCTGAAATCATTTTCTCTTTAGTCAGGCTGGCATGCACCAGTCCTTTGGCTTTGCACACCTTGGCCAAATGATTTAGTTGGTTTGCCAGAATCCTCTGCTGATACATTTTCCTGCATTCCTTCAGTAAACTAGACTAACAAAAAATAAAAAAAAATGTTGTGAAATGAAACTATGAATGTTTACCTTGTGGCTGTTGAGAGGACACACCTTTAGTGACAACTGCCTACAGACTACCAAAGTTCAATTAGTATCCTACCACTACATCCAGTATGTGATGTCCCCATTCTGGGACAGCAAACAAGTAGCCAGAATCCTCATCACTGGTACTGGAGAGGGACATTCACTTGGAACAAAAATGGATAGACCCAGTATTTCCAAATGCAGCTCTCTGCATCAAGCACAGTTTCCCTTAAGAACACACAGGGGACACACAGTCCAGTGTCTAGGTTTCTCTATCTGTCTGTCTTTTTCTTCTTTCGACTGCTCCCATTAGGGGTCGCCACAGTGGATCAACTGTTTCTATTTCTTCCTGTCCTCTGCATCTTGCTCTGTCACACCAAACACCTGCATGTCCTCTCTCACCACATCAATAAACCTTATCTTAGGCCTTCCTCTTTTCCTGTTACCTTGCAGCTTCATCCTTAGCATCTTTTTTCCCAATATACTCTGCATCCCTCCTCAGCACATGTCCAAACCAACATAATCTTGCCTCTCTGGCTTTGTCTCCAAACCTTCCAACATGGGCTGACCCTCTAATATACTTATTCCTAATCCTGTCCATCCTCGTCACACCCAGTGCAAATCTTAACATCTTCAACTCTGCCATATCAAGCTCTGACTCCTGCCTTTTTCTCAATGCCACTGTGTCCAACCCATATAACATAGCTGGTTTTACTACCCTCTTGAAGACCTTCCTTTTCACTCTTACTGGTACTCATCTGTCACAAATCACTCCTGACACTCTTCTCCACCCACTCCATCCTGCCTGTACTCTCTTCTTCACCTCTCTTCCACACTCACCATTACTCTGAACTGTTGATCCCAAGTATTTAAACTCATCCACCTTCACCACCTCTACTCCCTGCATCCTCACCATTCCTCTATCCTCCCTCTCATTCACACACACATATTCTGTCTTAGTCCTGCTGACCTTCATTCCTCTTCTCTATAGAGCATATCTCCACCTCTCCAGGGTCTCCTCCACCTGTTCCCTACTCTAACTACAGATCACAATGTCATCTGCAAACATCATAGTCCACGGGGACTCCTGTCTGATCTTGTCTGTCAACCTGTCCATCACCATTGCAAATAAGAAAGGGCTCAGAGCTGATCCTTGATGTAATCCCACCTCCACCTTAAAGACATCCGTCACTCCCACCGCAGACCTCACCGCTGTCACACTACCCTCGTACATATCCTGTACCACTCTTACATAGTTCTCTAATACTCACAACTTCCTCATGCAATACCACAACTCCTCTCTAGGAACCCTGTCATATACTTTCTCTAAGTCCACAAAGACACAATGCGACTCATTCTGACCTTCTCTGTACTTCTCCATCAACACTCTGAGAGCAAACATCGCATCTGTAGTGCTCTTTCCTGGCATGAAACCATACTGCTGATCACTAATCATCACCTCCCTTCTTAACCTAGCTTCTACTACTCTTTCCCTTAACTTCATGCTGTGACTGATCAATTTAATCCCTCTGTAGTTACTACAGCTCTGCACATCACCTTTATTCTTAAAAATCGGTACCAAAACACTTTTTCTCCATTCCTCAGGCATCCTCTCACTTTCCAAGATTTCATTAAACAATCTAATTAAAAACTCCACTGCCATTTCACCTAAACACCTCCATGCTTCCACAGGTATATCATCTGGACCAGCAGCCTTTCCATTCTTCATCCTCTTCATAGCTATCCTTACTTCCTCCTTGCTAATCCACTGCACTTCATGATTCACTATCCGCACATCATTCAACCTTCACTCCCTCTCATTCTCTTCATTCATCAGTCCCTCAAAGTACTCTTTCCATCTGCTCAACACACTCTCCTTGCTTGTGAGTACGTTTCCCTTATTAGCCTTTATCACCCTTACCTGCTGCACATCTTTACTAGCTCAGTCCCTCTGTCTTTCCCCTTCCTTACTGTCCAACCTTTCATACAACTCTTCTTATGCCTTATCGTTAGCCTTCGCCACCTCTCTCTTTGCCATGCACCTCATCTCCTTATACTCTTGTCTACTTTCTTCATCTCTCTGACAATCCCACTTGTTCTTCGCCAACCTCTTTCTATGTATACTCTCCTGTACTTCTTCATTCCACCAACAGGTCTCCTTGTCCTCCTTCCTCTTTCCAGATGTCATACCAAGCACCTTTCTAGCCATCTCTCTTACTAGCTCTGCTGTAGTTACCCAGCTATTTAGTAACTCTTCACTGCCACCCAGTGCCTGCCTTAACTCTTCCCTGAACTCCACCTCACAATTACCCTTTTTCAATTTCCACCATTTGATCCTTGGTGCTGCCCTCACACTCATCCTCCTCTTCTTGATCACCAATGTCATCCTACAAACCACAATCCTATGCTGCCTAACTACACTTTCCCCTGCCACCACTTTACAGTCTCCAATCTCCTTCAGAATGGCCCTTCTACATAAGAAATAATCCACCTGTGTTCATCTTCCTCCACTCTTGTATGTCACCCTATACTCCTCCCTCTTGTTAAAATGCGTATTCAACACAGCCATGTCCATCCCTTTTGCAAAATCCACTACCATCTGACTTTCTGCATTCCTTTGCTTAACACAATACCTACCCATCACTTCCACATCCCCTCTGTTGCCTTCACCAACATGCCCATTGAAATCTGCTCCAATCACCAGTCTCTCACCCTTGGGTACAGTCATCACCACTTCATCCAACTCACTCCAAAATGTTTCTTTCTCATCCACTGACACAGCTATAAAGTTGAAACCTCAGCTGTGTCCAAGCCAAGTTCTCCACCACTCTCTCTGTGAAACCGCTGCTTCATGCCCCTGATCCAAACAGCTGGCACACACACACTCTTTGAGATGATGGAAAACCCTTACACAGAAGCAATTTTATTATTAGTTCTGAGCGCTTTCATCAGTGGTCTGTCTGACTTCATCAGAGATAATAAACAACAAGATACATAGCCCTTAAATATTCACAGATACTCACATGACCAATTCCCTCACTAAACAATATTAATCAATTAAAAATAAGCCATAAAATAAATACATTTTATGCACAAAGTACATAAGTACTTTCATTGTAAAATCTGTTATAATAATTACAACACTAGTTCAGCTTTTAACTTTAACACACTACTTATGGAAATTGTTTCATACAAACTTGGGGGGGGGGTCCCAGCATTACTTCTTAATTGCTACTTTAATTCTTTATACTCAAGGCAATGATCGGCTGCTCCCCCAGGCCCTAAATCAACCTTATCAACAGCTATAATTTGAAATTCTTGAGTAGGGAATATTTTAATATGCTTTGCTATAGCATTTCTATCGTCTCTCTTTTGGATATCATATTAATGTTGGCAAATCATTTTCCTACATTTCTTTTTGTTTTTTCTGCTATAGAAACTTTCACATTCTTGGCACTTGACCATATAAAACACCTCCATACTATAACAATAAAATTTATGGGTAAGCCCAATCATCCCCCAGTTCTGATTATAAACCTCAGTCCCTTCTAGTATTGAACTACATTGGGGACATTGCCCACATTTTACCATACTCCCAACCTTTTCCTCAATTGTAGCCCTTTCCAAAAGAGATTTAAAAGACAAATCTTTCTTATAAACTATGGTGGATGTTGGCTCTATCTTCTTGGCAAAGTCTGGTTCAATCTAACATGTATTCCAATTATAGCTAATAAACTGTTTGATTCCTGAGAAATGTAGATTATATGGTAAAAGTGAATGCCCTTTGGAAGTCCCCACTCTCATGCTGGACTTCCGAATTACCATTACTTAATATCAAGCCTCCGTCAAAACCCCTCAATAGGGGAAAAATACCCATCATGCCTTTTCCTCTTACCCTCATTGAATATATTACTAAGAAAGGGGCCAGGATAACCTCATTTTTCAAACATCCCTCATAATGTAAGGCATTCACTCATAAATGGTGGATAAATAAATTGCCAGGCTTAGGCCAATAAGACTGGTAATAATAAAAAACGTTGGCCCCTTTATGTTCATTTCTTGGACAATATTATTATTTTTTGGACCAACAGTAAAGAAAGACTTGACCAGTTCTTCCTTTACATAAATTTGAGTGCCAATTTTTTGAAGTTTACAATGGATGTGCAAGAAGAGATGGTACACTATTTAGATGTTACCGTCATTAAGGACAGAGTTCATAGGAGATTTGAATCCACTATTCATCAACAACCTACATACTCTAATTCTTTACTTCATTTTGATACTTGCCACCCCCTTCATCAAAAAAGATCACTGGTCAAGGGACAATTGGTGAGAGTAGCCTGAATGGTGAGTGGCAAAAACATGTTTTTGAGTGAATGCATCACATTATGGGGGATGTTAGGAAAAATGAGGTTATCCTGGACCCTTTCTTAGTAAAATATTCAATGGGGTTAAGAGGAAAAGGCACACTGGGTATTTTCCCCCTATTGGGAGGTTTCGATGGAGGCTTGATGTTAAGTAATGGTAATTTGTGGGTCCAGCATGAGAGCAGAGACTTCCAAAGGGCATTAATTTTGCCTTATAATCTACATTTCTCAGGTATCAAAGAGATAATTATCCATAACTGGAATATATTTCAGATTGAACCAGATTTTCCTGAGAAGATAGGGCCAACCCCCACCATAGTTTATAAGAAAGATTTGTCTTTTAAATCTCTTTTGGAAAGGGCTACAATTGGGGAAAAGACTGGGGGTATGGTAAAGTGTGGGCAATGTCGCAAATGTAGTTTAATCCTAGAAGGGGTGTAAGGTTTATAATCAGGGAGTGAATAAACTTACCCATAAATGTTATTGTTATAGTAAGGGGGTGGTTTATATGGCCAAGTGCCAAGAATGTGAAAGCTTCTATATCAGAAAAAACAAAAAGAAATTTAGGGAAAGGATTTACCAACATCAATATGATATCAAAATGGGAGATGATAGAAATGCTTTAGTAAAGCATATTAAAAAATTCCCTACTCACAAATTTAAATTTATAGCTATTGATAAGGGTAATTTGGGGCTGGGGAGGGATCCAGCCAATCTTTACATTAAGTATAAAGAATTAAGGTAGCAATTAAGATGTAATGCTGCCCACCCCCCCCCAGGTTTGAATGAAACAGTTTCCATAAGTAGTGTGTTAAAGTTCAAAGCTGAACTATTGTTGTAATGATTATAACAGGTTTTACAATGATGTATTATTTAAAAGAACTTGTGTTTTTTATACATAAAATGTAGTTATTCTATGGCTTGTTTTTAATTGATTAATGTTGCTGGGTGTGGGATTTGGTCATGTGATTATTTGTAAATATTTAAGGTCTGTGTTACTTGTTTTTTTATCTCTGATGAATCAGACAGACCACTGATGAAAGCGTTTAGAACTAATAATAAAATTGCTTATATCTAAGGGTATTCCATCTTTCCGTCATTGGTTTTGTTTTACAAGTTTGAGTTGATTTGTTGGAGACGCTCTTTGAGGTTTAATTTTCACACACACACATACACACACACACACACACACACACACACACACACACACACACACACACACACACACACACACACACACACCTGGGGAAGACTGGCACAGATTTACTAGTTATGCCCCCTTCTGCCCAGGCTTAAAGGTATTGACACAGCCACCAGACACTCCAAAGTCAGCTAGTCTAAGGCTTTTGAAAGGGTACCCAATTATACTGAGTGAAATTAATATAATGTAAATGACAGTGTTTGGCCAATGAAGTAAGGCTTTCAGGAGTGACCCCAGTGTCACCAAATAGATCCTCTCAAAGTTTAAAGTATTCTTAAAGTACCATTCACAATTAAAAGTTTAAATATATTTAATAATAAATAATAAAAGTACATGAAAATATGGAATATCTACTTGCAATAAACACCAAAGCTTTAATCACAGGAAATATTAAAAATAACATAGGTGGACAGGTTCACACAGTTACAGAAAAAAAACAATACTTAACTAATGGCACTATATTTTCCTGACTGATCTAAATAATTAGTATTCCCTGGTTACTTAGTAGAGCAAGGCAAGTTGAAGTAGGTAAGACATCCTTCTTTGTCAGATTAGAAACCAGAGTGCCCAGGACTTCAGTCTCAACTAGTACTGAACATTAATTTTAATGATGGATTACAGAATAAGATCACATACACCTGGTCATCTGACTTCATGCTCCCATGCTTCCCCCCTTGGCTAGAAGCTGTCAGGATTTAGCACATATACTATTTTCAAAGTTTGAGATTAACCTTTTCTCTTCCAGCATCATCTGTTAAAACATACAGTATATATTTAAACAGTTACAATAATGCATGTATATTTCTTTTTCTGTCCAGCAGGGCAAACTGTTGGTACAGTTTTAACACAAGCAGCTTTACAAATACATTTTTCAATTCAAGCATTTGTACAAATCAGTTTGACATACAAATGCCATATTCTTTACAAAATTCCAGCTACAGTAGCTGTGATGGCATATGTTACACATCCACTGACCTACTTATCCTAGCATAGCTGGCAATACCTCACATTGTCACAATCACAGGGGAGACAGGCTGGCATAATAGTTAAGCTCTTCCCCTCAAAGACCAAAAGCTCAAGATTTGATTCTAACATCTAGTCAATTTCTGATTACCAGTTAGGCTTGTTGTAGTCTACAGACTGATTGCCTAGTATTTACCTATGAACCTAAAGTAACTGAAGAATGTTGAAAATGCACAAACCACTATTTGCTTATTTTCCCCCACACCTCTTACAAACAGAGGCTGGCAGTAAATATTCCCTAACTAGCATTGGATAGGTAATCGTAAATTCATCCCCCAAGCTGTCACCCATGTCTCTTGTAAACTGAGGCAAACAGTTAACATTCCCTAACTAATATACTCCACACACAACTTTTAGCACTCTCCTAACAACTCCCCCCATTTAAGATGCACATGTTACAAGGAAACTTAATTGGGTTGCATGACTAAGCTTATTAAGGTCCTGGTGATCATTAGCATAGCATATACCTATGAACCTTTGAACATAAATATAATAACTTGTCTCTACATCTACAATCTAGCACTTATCAACAGACTTGGCATATTTCCAGTATTAGCTATATATAATCCTTATAAATTAGTCCTGCATTCCACAATATGAGATTCTGAAGTGATTAAGACTTCATTTGCTGACAGTTCTTTTTATCAACTTTGATTCTGCAATGTAAGGTAATTTCTACAATTAACTGTGTGGCATCTTCTCGAGATAATTAATTGCAGTGGTATTTAGTCAGCATATGCTATTTTCTGTATGACTTTTACCATTCTGTAAAAATGCTGTAATTAAAAAAAAGACCTTTAAGGCCACTGCATTCATTTTCTTAGGCAAAACATACAAGAAAATACATTACTTTAAACAGACATCTATATCTAGTGATCATGATCTTATTCAATACATGACAATAAATGACTGCACTTTCCCATGTCTCCATTTGAAAAGAAAATTAGAGAACTTCATGTAATATTACAAAAGACTTTCATGAGCCATCAGCTGATCCGACCAGAACAATGATGATTTTTTTTTTCTGTTGTTCTCACCATTTGGAAAGACTTAATGTGACTGTTGGTTAATCTAGCACCATTACTGAGGGCAGATACAAATCTCCATTGGTTGTTTTTGGATATGTGTTAATGCACTTCCCAGCCTGTTTTGAGGTCCATCTGAAGGTCAGTATTGAGTGAAACAACAGTTGCATATATATTGCACAAGTGTCTTCTTTTTATACTATTGTCTTTCTAATTTGCTGTCATTCATAGCAGCAGACAGCATGCCAGGTTGCATTTTCATTGCCATCACATATACACTTTCTGAAACTCTGCTTAAACTGTATAGCCTCAACCTGGAAAACAGTCACAGTGATTCTCATACAAAGGGTGGCACCTCTTCAGGCCTGAATAATTACAGGTGCAGCAGCCTCACCAACCGTAAATGCAGAGCCATGAAACATATCATAGCTGAAATCATTTATTTTGATTGGATTCCAACCAGTTTGGCTTTTTGAAGGGATGGTCCCATTTTCTGAACCTGACTGGCTTTTTTAAAAACGTTTAAGAGAATGTAGACAGTGTTCCTTCAGTGCATGATCTGGTGAAGGATTTTGACACTATTCTTCAAGCTTTTATTATTAAGAAATTTGCAAACTTAAAGAAACCCCTTATGTTGCCCATTGAATTGCAGACTGTCTGTCCAAAAAATGCCTGTTTGTAAAAGTTGCTGGTACATTGTCTGAATGTACCACAGGGATTTATGCCATCCCTCTCCTGTTTAGGTTTATTTTGCAGATATCCAGGCCAATATCCTTGAAGTGTGGTTAACCAAGTTTGTTGATTAGCACAAGCTGAGCACTATTATCTGTTCATGCACTGCGAGTAGACAGCTCCAGCAAAGACTGGAATATGTACTTAGTAGGTGTACTAAATGGACCCAAGCACAATACAAAACAAAATGTAGTATAGTACAGCAAGTTACTCTTACCTCATACATTATAAATGGTACTCCTCTCCACAGAGACACAGTCATAATAGATCTGGATACTTGTATGTAAAACTCTCTCTCTCCCTCTCTCTCTTTATCTCACATTTGATGGTCATGTTTCTAACATAATCAAGAAACCCTTCCATCTGTCCCAGTTAAATCCCAGAATAATATCCACAAGAGACAAAAAAGTCACCCTACTGTTATATTCTTTATGTCAGACCCATCATTGAATAAAATGACCTTTATATGCACAAACCCAAGTATAATGTTTAACTGGAAAGGCCCCAGATATTTCTAACTAATAAAGTTAAAGGCCTTAAATCCTTCATTTATCCTGATGGATTATCACAACTATTCTTATACATGGCAGTGTACTGGCTGCACCAAAGTTAACTGTGTCTCAGTTTTTCAAACACGAAAGACCCAGTCCTATTTGACCTCCTGTTTCTTTACAAAACCATTGACTACAGAAGCACCCAAACTAGGGACCTAAGTTGGCACCAACAAATACATAAGACTCGCTGTAAAGTAATTCCTCACTCAATGTATTCCAAGTCTCTGGAATGTTACTACTGCAGGTCAAACAAAGAGTGACTATTCTTTGTGATTAGATAGGGAGAAAACATTTATAACAGCTTTATCATGTATGGCTTCACTCAGTTTGTATACTGGGTACTATTAAGTAGTCAGATAGGGTGACAAGAACTTTAAGTGTGTCTACATTGTGTATGGCTAACATCTCAAGGTTCATGCCATAATTTGCCAAGTATAGGCTCTATATTCCTGTGACTGATATTCATTATATAACCATTTGCAAAAGTTTTCTCCATTTCTTCTTCTAATTACTGGTTTACCAGTATTATAAGCAAATAAGTAGTCATAAATTGCTATGTCGAATGTGGTTCAGTATACATGTAATAGCAAGCATAATTAGTAGGCCTAAGATTAATGCATTGACCTGTGCAGCATAACTCTCACCTGTTTAGATTTTTACAGAATGTCTAGATTTTTGCCTCATATTTTTGGTGTGTTCCTCATAAAATTTCTGTTCTTCTGGCAAATCATTGAGGATTGAATTCACCACGTAATGATACACGTTTGAGTTTCAGACTTCATATCCTTTAGAAAGTGTACGGTAACACAAAAACTTTTATTCTAGCAACTTTCTAAGCTTATAAGAGCAGTATTTAAAATTCCTCCCTGGTTTTGGCTTTGTCCACATTTCTAGTTCTAAGAAGTTGAGAGGTATACTTTGCAATGAATAAGAAGACTGACTGAAACCAAGAGATGACCCTTTCAACAGAAAGAAGCAGGATTTTCAAATCTTTCAAACATATTAAACTGTAGTTTGAAGCTCTGACATTTGGTTGCAGGATACTAGAGCGAATAAAAAATAATTCCAACATGCATTATGAATACTCTAATGCAACATAAGTAAAAATGTTTGTCAGACAAAAGTTTGTTTGTCCAGTAATGACTGCGGTCTTGGAATATTGGAATATATGTATTTATATATTTATATATATATATATATATATATATATATATATATATATATATATATATATATATATATATATGGGTCTACTTCATATGATCGAAATTTCATTTGAAATTCATTTGACCAAGACCATATAACCTAAAGGTAATAACACTGAAAACTCACTTGACTGAAACTCATAACACTGACACCATACAATGTTAAATTTTAACATAGTAGTGGCAGTGTGTATAAGGTAAGTAAAAGCTATACTCCCTCTTCCCCACTGTGGTGCGATCCTAGCGTTAGTATATATAGTTGGGGGTGTGGGGGGCACAGCCCCCCAAATTGGGGGGTGTGGGGGGTGCAGCCCCCCACCTATTTTAAATATTTTGAACCATAGACATGGATACTTGCAAGTCCAATAAATTACTAATTTCAGAACAGAATATATACCCAAACTATGTGTGGGGCTACACCCCCCCACACCACCCAATGTGGGGGCCTGTGCCCCCCACACCCCCCTAACTATATATACTAACTCCAGGAATGCACTGCAGTGGGGAAAAGGGCATATAGCTTTTACTTACCTTATAAACACTGCCACTACTATGTTGAAATTTAATATTGTATGGTGTCAGTGTTATGAGTTTCAGTCAAGTGCGTTTTCACTGTTATTAACTTTAGGTTATATGGTCTCGGTCAAATGAATGTCAGTCAAATGAAATGTTGATAATATGAAGTAGACCTAGATAGATAGATAGATAGATAGATAGATAGATAGATAGATAGATAGATAGATAGATAGACAGAGAAATATATTAATACATATCATTTTTTGATAAACCACTATAGTGGTTATCTTAGCTGGTGACAGCATTTATTCTTTTTCTTTCTTTGCTTTTTTATGATGTGTTTTAGATTCAGAGTGCATGTTCTGAATTAAATAAAGTAGAACAAATATATATATATCTATAGTTTTTCTACAACAGTTGTTTAATACATTTTACTACTGCAATTAAACTGCCATTTCCAAATCATAAATTTTATTAAACTTTTAAGAAGACAGATCAAAGGTGTTGTCATGTAAACTGTCATGCAAAATATGAAACAGATGGCACCTGCATGTATTTGACTGATGACATTTTTAAAAAACGTTACCTCTCCTTACTATCAAATGCACTCTTTAGAGGCATGAACTCATAAAGAACTTTTAGTTGACACACCAGTGTGTCAAGATAGCCTTCAGAGCCTATCTTTTGTAAATATTTAACAGAAATGCTCATTCTTGGCCAGTATTTGAAAGATTTTCAATTTCAAGAATAAATTATTATAAGAATCCTATTAGGCTGAAGTTTGGGCAACAGAACTACTTAAAACATTTTTTTCTACAACTGTGATCTGAAAATCCGTAGTTGATCTTTTCTGCAGACTGGAGCAGAAGTATATTAATGTGCCACACCTGAAATGCTGATAGAATGATACAATAATGATGATAAATACATTCCAATACAATAATGAAGACAAATGCAGTTAATGCTTGTGATACACCTTTGTCTTGATGTATAGTGATTTACTGTGCAATATATACCTTACAGCTTGGAGACACTCACAGATAGCATTTCATAAATCAGAAACAGTGTATGTAAAATGAGAAGGTCAGTAGTAATGAAATATATATAACTGGGAAAGGCATTTAAAGGCTTTTTACAGAGAAAGTATTTCAAGTTCTGGGTTGATGAAACAAATAATCCAAGTTCTAGACAGATGACAGGAAAGTGAAAGACGGAGAGACAAATAGAGTTAATATTAGGAAGCATCTGTTCGTAAGCATACCTCTCAACTTCCCTGATGTTTGCCTCAAGTTTTGCCCTGTCAATCATAAATGTTTTGATTTTTTTTGTAAATCAGTGAGGATTTCAATCACTCAGTAATGCCAGCTGTTAGATCACCATACTTCCCATTTAATAGAAAAATGCACACTGATGCAAACCAGGGTCTATATTATATCCTCAAATGCATAAAAAAGCGAACGCTGATTGATCAAACTTATTTTCGCGAAACTGCAAAATATCGAAGCAGCAGAAACTCAAATTTTTTCCTAGGGAAAGAATTCGGTTGTCTGTTTCTGTTGCTTTGGTATTTTCAGTGTTATGGTGGAAAGTTACCGGTCAGATTCAGGTAAGTGTGAGATTGTGTGGATGTGAGTGTTAGGGTGATTTAGGTGAGTTAGAGTTAGGGCTCGGGTTAGGTGTGTGTGCGATTGAGTAGACACGAGGGTTAGGGCGGATTTAAGTGAGTTAGGGATAGGGAGCGGGTGAAGTGAGTGTGCGATAGTGACGGACCTTAGGGTTAGGGTTTGGGTTAAGGTAAGTGGGTAGTTAGTGGTGTGTGCATAGTTTAGTGTAGGGTTAGGTATCAGATTTTAGGTGTATGTGTGTGGATTTCTGTTTGTTTGGTGTGCTTGTGTTGTGTGTATGTGTTTTGGATCAGCAATGTTTTTCCCAGGGAAAAAAATCGCTTATCTGACAGTTCGAGATTGTAAGCTTTCACTTAAATTAGGTCGATCAATCAGCGTTTGCTTTTTTAAGCGTTCGATTATATAATGTAGACACGCAAACCATGCCATTCTAACAGTGAATTAGAATAATATTTTAAAATGTTCATGATGTTGGCTTTATAATTGTTGAACACAGAAGCTGTGAGCTTTCTTCACAAGTAAAAATGGTGACCATACATACAAGACTTCCAATAGTAGCAGCAGGAACACTTGTGCTGTAATTAACTTTGTTTGATAGAAATGTAGTCTAAACAGGGAATCATACGCAGCCTCAAACTTACAGGTACAAATATTTCTGTTCTTTGTCAGCATGAATGCCCTAAACCAGCTAGCCCATATGCCCACTAGGGGCTACAACATCCTTGACTTAATCCTCACAAACATGGGAGAAAGTTGCACCGCCCCCCCCCAAGTTTAATATCCTCACTGGCTAGGTCCGACTATAAAGCTGTCTACTTCAAAATAAAAATAAAACCAGACTCCAGGTAGCCCTGGAATTTTTAGGAGTTATACCAAGGCAAACTTCCCAGAAATTTTTCAAGCCTCTCCTAACCCAGAAAACACTGACGCATAGTCATTCACAAAAAGACATTTACAATCATGTATACAGCAGAACAGAGGCAGTGGTATCTACCCAAAATAAGCACAGGACAAACTCAGAAAACACGCTAGGATGTGTAATAAAAGGATGAAAATCATGGTGGAAAATAGGACATGCAATGCCCATCAAGGTAAGAGCACCCTCATTAAACTAAATAAATGACTCGGGACTAATAAAGTTTGCTAAAACTAAATTTGAGGTAAAAGTAACTTTGCAGGTTAAGGGCAACCCCCAAGGTCTTCTTTTGTTATGTCTGAAACAGATGGTCAAATCAGTCTCATTCGAAGTAACCATCACACCTGACTCCCCAAGCAGCAACTAAACTAAAAAACTTCTCCAAAGCAGATTATAACTTATTATAGGATGGTATAAATAGCTTCACTGCATCTCCCCTCTCAGATGGAACTGACAGTTATGCCAAGTTCTATACCAATGTTTTATACAAAAACCTGCATAACTGCATTGACTCAGCTGTACTTGATAGGACCAAAACAAGCTCTGCAAGGAAGAACAAACCTGCTCTGTGGGCAACTGCTATTAACAGGCTTTACAATAAGAGGAAGAAATTGCTGTCTAAGAGTAAGAAGGAGTAAACCCTAAACTGGAAACACTCCCTCCTCAGCTTAAACAAGCAAATAAGACTTCTTGTGAAGTCCGCTAAAGCATACCATGAATCCAAACTAGTTTCCTCAACTAAGGACAACCATAAGGCATTCTTTAGTTACAGCCATAACCTAAAATGAAATGCCCAGATTTGTGCCAAACTGGTAGTTAATAATACCACATATACTGAGCCCGTGCACATAGCTAACCTGTTAGCCAACAAGTTCTGTGAAAACGTCACTCCCCTGTCCTTACCACACATACCCCATGACATCTCTACCACCTGTCCCATACCTTGTATCTCTAAAGAGCAGGTCGTAAACACCCTCTCTAAGGCCAAAAACACAGCATCTATGGTACCTGATAGCAACCCAAGCTGCATCCTACATGGGCTCCAACAAAAATTAGCAACACCATTGAGTACTCTTTTCAATCATAGTCTAAGCACTGGCTTCATCCCAGCTGAATGGAAAATGGCCACCATTATTCCCTTGCACAAAGGTGGTGCTTACACTGACCTCAAGAACTACATACCAATTAGTCTGACTAGTCTTATCTGCAAGGCCATGGAGCAACTCACCATGGACTTTATCAACAAAGATATAGTGACAGTCACCAAGGCCCTGAATGAGTGGAAATCTGTGCATACAGCCTACCTAAACTTAACCAAGGCTTTTCACACTATTCCCCAATCAGGCATGATTGACATACTCACCCACCTAGCCACCTAGGTATCAAGCCTTATATCATTAGATGGGTTGCTAACTGGCTCACTGATAGAACCCATATAGTCAAAATAGGGGAATCCTCCTCCAACAGCAGACCTGTAGCTACTGTTGTTCCACAGTGATCAGTCCTGGTACCTCTACTGTTTGGAATTTATTTCTCGAAAGTACAAACAAAAACTAAAGGTCTGTGGCCAACAAAGTTTGCTTATGACTGCAAACTGAGAGTGATCATAGAATCCCCAAATGATACTAACATCTTACAAGAGGGTCTTACACAAACAAATGATCGGTGCCAAAGTGATAGCCTTAAACTCAATGCAAAAAAAAGTATTGTCATCCCTTTCAGTAAGAGTGATGTTCCTGCTAACTACCACATCAATAGTAACACCCTAAGTATGCACTTAGTGGTGAGAGACCTGGGCACACATGTTAACAGCAACCTTACCTTTGATCTCCATGTCTCCACAATGGCAAGAAGTGCATTCTATGTTGCTCATCTCATAAGTAATGGCATTGCCTCCAGAAGCAAATAAGCTATAACTTCCCTGTACTCCTCTCTCATCAGGCCAATAATTAAGTACAACACGTCTTTTGATATGTACCTTCCCAAGCAACTGCAGCAATTGGAGAGACCACAAAGGTTCATCACAAGGAAAATTCAAGGACTTCAGCATCTGACTTGTGTAGATCATCTGGAATCACTGTCACTTTATTCTCTTTCTGTTTCCTACACACTACTCAGAGCTGATCTCTCACCTGCATATAAGGCAATCTCTGACCCTGCTTTATTGGAAATGTTGCATAGCCGCAAGTCAAATGGTACCCAGGTTACTCACTCTAAAGACCTTAACATGGTATGTGGCATTAATAGTACCTGCTGGAGGGACACGTTTTGTCTCCCAGAGGTGACCACACCTTTAGAACAGACTCTCACTGCATGTCAAACAGAGTACTTCATTGGCCTCCTTCAAATGCAATCTGGATGATTTGATGGGTAACCATAAATTTACCCCTGGGATTCCACCTGTGTCCATCCTGGACAAGGGCAATAGGTGCTGATCATGGAAATAAGGGTAGAACTTGGCTAGGCTTATAAGGGCCCTAGGGCCATTAGCCTAGTAACTTCCTATGATCCAATGATCCTATGATCCTAAGAAACCTGAAAAGCAATACAGAACAATGTGCTGATATAATTGTAAATAGAGACACCTATACCGAACAGTATTGAAACAATGCTAATTTCATGAACTTTGATCATACTTTGATGTAAGAATGGGGTTCATTCCCATCATGGTATTAGAAACCCAAAACATTTGGAAAAATTGAAAAATTACAATATAGCAAATCTACTGGCTGATAAATTCAACTCCAGTTTTTGCCCTCTTTCTCCTACAAACACCTTACAAGCAACACTCCTAAGCATAAGTCCCTATCACTAAGGAATGAGTCTTTAATTCAGTCTTCAGTCTCCAAAGGCAAAAACACTGCATCAATGGGACCTAACAGTATTCAAGGACTTCTCCTTATTAACATGAAATATGGCCTGTCAGGACCACTTGCAGCACTATTCAATAATAGTCTGCAAACTGGCTTCATGCCAAGTGAATTGGAGACTGCACCTGTTAACCTAGAAGAAGGGTGGATCATCCACTGACCCAGGAAACTACTATCCTGGTATGGTCATAGAAGGAATCATCATGGGCATGATAAATAGGACATAGGACATCTTCAGACATTGAATCCAATCCAATTTGCTTTCATCAAGAGCAGGTCATACCTAGTCAACCTAGTGGACTTGTTTGAGAAGGTCACCAAAAACAATGGATGATGGCAGAATGGTGCATACTTCCTTCCTGAACCTGGAAAAAGCATTTCACACAAAACCTCACTCAGGCATTATAGAGACTCTCATGAAACTAGGTATAAACCCATATATCACCCACTGGATAGCCAGCTGGCTAACAGATAGGACACAAAAAGTCAGGATATGTAAGTTTACCTCCACAAAAAGGTCAATCACTAGTGGAGTCCTCCATGGCTCTGTATTAAGTCTGCTCCTTTTTGGTACCTAATTCTCTAATGTCAAGACCAACATCCAAGATCTCTAGATGACCAAATCTGCACACAGTTGCAAACTTGGTGTAGTTGTAGAATCTCCCACAGAAACAAATGTCCTCCCAGAAGGCCTGACAAAGGCTAGTAAGAGGTGCCAGAGTCACAGACTAAAACTCAATGTCAAAAAATGCATAGTAGTATCTCTTCGAAAGACAACCAGCCCTGGAAATTACTACATTGATAATGTTCCTCTATGAACTGACCCTGTGGTCAGGGATTTGCGAAGGCATGTAGATAATGATTTGACCTTATACCATCATAGGATCATACGTTCATAGATATATAATAGGCTAATGACTATTGGGCCCTTTATAAGCCTAGCCATGCAACCAAAATGTATCTCTCGGGCTATTTTGCCTTAGAAGTTATTTTTAGGGGACGTATGTGGATGGATGGATGGATGGATGGATGGATGGATGGATGGATGGATGGATGGGTGGATTGATGTTAGTTAAGGCATGATTTGACTGCTGCCTCTGTCAATCAGAGGCAGAGGTGCCAGACTAAGGTGAATTTCTGATTTCCCATCCACTGGTCTATATTACTCTTGAATAGGATAAGGGAAGGCCTCTGCTTCATGTGGATGTCCCATTATAGATAATGGAAATTTTCTGAGATGCCTACCTCTTCCTCCAACATGTCCTATTTAAATTGTAAGCAAGGTTTAAATCCTTGGATCTACTAGTTCTGTTGTTGTTCATTTTACAAATATGCCAGACATAAATCGCCTGTAAGAAACAGAGTATAGGGATAGGGATTTGAGTTTATCTGCATAGGGCATGGTGTTTATGTCCTATATACTCAATGATGGGTCTAATGAAGGCTGAGTACAGTGGCAGAATGATTTCTCTGGACCTAGTTTTTCCCAACTCAGATAGAGCAGACCACTACCTACTCCCACTAGATGGAATATCCCAGTACATTTAATGTAAAGACACAAAATAAATGATTGATAATGTATGTTATAACAAAATAACTTTAACACACAAGCTAGACAAGGCAGTTCCAAGTCAATCAGACAAAAGTAAGACATTCTGAGCAAATGCAGTAATTTCAGACTTAAATGCAGAAAAAAATTATCAAATAAAACAAGAAAACAAAGACACTGGCAACCTTCAAACACTAGACCCCACCCAGTTTGGGTTCGTGAAGGGCAGATCTTGTCTCCTGAACCCGATTGACTTCTTAGAATCAGTCTCCAGAGCCATGGGCAAGGGTAAGGTGGTCCACACAGCCCATCTAGACCTTGCCAAGGCCTTTGACACCATCCCCCACTCTGGAATCATAGATAAACTTACTAAGCTGGGCATTAATCCCTATGTCACCCAATGGGTTGCTAACTGGCTTACTGATAGAACCCACACTGTAAAAATAGCTGACTCCAAATCCAGCTCCTGACAAGTGACAAGTGGAGTACCTCAGGGTTCAGTCCTGGGACCGCTCTTGTTTGGCATCTACTTCTCTGAAGTACAGGTCAACACTAAGGGACTCTGGCTAACAAAGCTCACAGATGACTGCAAGCTGGGAGCCTTTATTGAATCCCCAAATGATGTGGATACTCTACAAAAGAGTCTTACAGAAGCAGATGCTTGGTGCCAGAGCCATGGGCTCAAGCTCAATGCCAATAAATGTATAGTTATCTCCTTTGGGAGAAAACATGTATCCGTGAATTGCCATATAGGTGGCAGTACACTAAACACCGAAAGTGTGATAAGAGACTTAGGGACACAGGTGGACAGTGGTCTCACCTTTGATATCCACATTGCCACAACAGTCAGGAAATCCTTCTATGTGGCACACCTCATCACAAAGGGGTTTTCATCCAGAAAAAAAGGAGGTCATTGTCCCAATGTACTCATCCCTCATTAGATCCATTATAGAATACAGCGCCCTGTGCCATAAATGTTGTGGCAAAATTTTTACGCCAGATGCCCTTCCTGATGCAACCCTCCCCATTTATCCAGGCTTGGGACCAGCACAAAGTATTGTATGAGGAAGTCGAGAGTGGCAGAGAAGTATGTAAGAGTGGTACAGGATATGTACAAGGGTAGTGTGACAGTGGTGAGGACTGCAGTGGGAGTGACAGATCCATTTAAGGTGGAGGTGGGATTACATCAAGAATCAGCTCTGAGTCCTTTCTTATTTGCAGTGGTGATGGACAGGTTGACAGATGAGATCAGACAGGAGGCCCCGTGGACTATGATGTTTGCAGATGACATTGTGATCTGTAGTGAGAGTAGGAATCAGGTTGAGGAGACTCTGGAGAGGTGGAGATATGCTCTAGAGAGCAGAGGAATGAAGGTCAGCAGGGCTAAGACAGAATATATGTGTGTAAATGAGAGGGAGGGAAGAGGAATGGTGAGGATGCAGGGAGTAGAGTTGGTAAAGGTGGATGGGTTTAAGTACTTGGGATCAACAGTTCAGAGTAATGGTGAATGTGGAAGAGAGGTAAAGAAGAGAGTACAGGCAGGGTGGAATGGGTGGAGAAGAGTGTCAGGAGTGATTTGTGACAGACGGGTACCAGTAAGAGTGAAAGGGAAGGTCTACAAGAGGGTAGTGAGACCAGCTATGTTTTATGGGTTGGAGACAGTGGCGTTGACAAAAAGGCAGGAGTCAGAGCTGGATGTGGCAGAGTTAAAGATGTTAAGATTTGCACTCTGTGACTAGGATGGATAGGATTAGGAATCAGTATATTAGAGGGTCAGCTCATGTTGGACAGTTTGGAGACAAAGCAAGAGAGACGAGATTGCTTTGGTTTGGACATGTGCTGAGGAGGGATGATGGGTATATTGGGAAAAAGATGCTAAGGATGGAGCTGCCAGGTAAGAGGAAAAGAGGAAGGCATAAGATAAGGTTTATGGACGTGGTGAGAGAGGACATGCAGGCAGTTGGTGTGATAGAGCAAGATGCAGAGGATAGGAAGAAATGGAAAGAGATGATCCACTGTGGCGACCCCTAATGGGAAAAGCCGAAAGATGATGATAGAATACAATGCCCTGTTTGGTATGTACCTCTCAAGACATCTGCAACAACTGGAAAGGCCACAGAAATACCTCACTAAAAGAATCACAGGCCTAAAGCAGATGCCCTATGCTGACCGCCTTAAAAAACTCCAGCTATAGTCTGTCGCATATCATCTACTCAGAGGCTATCTCTGCTTAACATACAAGACCATGTCAAACCCAGAGCTGTTGGACATGCTACACTTAAAGAAATCCCAATCCCTCAGAGCCACATGCTCCAGGGATCTAAACCTTGTCATCACAATAAACAAAACATGCTGGAGGGATAGGTTCCTGACCCAGAGACTTCCCAGACTCTGGAATAGATTGCCCATATATGTCAAGCAGAGTGCCTCTTTGGCCCTCTTCAAAAGGAAACTTGACGCTTGGATGGGAGAAAAGAAATTCACCCCAGGGTTCACGTCAGTCAACCTGCTAGACAGGGGTCCAGGGAAGTAAATAGTGTGGAAAGAAATAGCCAGGGAATTGTTATAGCTAGGCTTGTATAGGCCCTAGGGCTGATAGCCTAGTACCAGCCTATGAACCTATCACTTTAGATAGCTTATGGAAGTGCAACTTTTTAATGCAGGTACTTAGCTTTTGTCTAGATAGTACATAATGCAAAGTAGTCACTTCAGCGGCACAGTCGAGGATGCCAAATGTAGCTGAGTAGTGCGGGAATGTGTCAGAGAACATATGATCAAAATTTTGAAAGTTTGAACATTTTGAATAGAGATAGCCGTACAGAGCAGAATGGGAAATTTGCTGTTCTCGACACTGTAGTTCAATCTCTGAGCAGGTATATTTAATTAGCAGGGGGGGGTGCCCCCCTGCAAAAATGTAAAAAAAAAATTGTATTTATTTTTTTAATTTTGAACTTTCAAAACTTCAATCACACAATCTTGGCCATATGATTTTCAAAGTTTTGAAAGTTTGAACTACTGATAGGGATCTGATAAAGCAGTTGCATGATGTGCTTATCAGTAAAATAAATCTTTTATCTGTTAAGGATAGCACAGGACCCTCTTGGTGTGCTGTAAGGATGCTAAGCTGATGGGAGCTTTGTGAAAATGATGAGTTGTATGTACTAAAGGAGGCTAACTCAAGAGCTGTACTGGTTTGCTGGGTGGGGTCTTAGCATTATTGATGCATGTAAACAATTGGTGGGAAAAGTACTTATATAGTTTGCACAACTGACAATAGCAATCAAAGGGTGAGAAGGACTTTTTTAAACAGACTACCATAACCATATTTGAAGTAGTAGGACACGGTTTGCAACACTGAATACTCTGAAAAACTACAGGAAGGGAAATGAGATACAGAGTCCGATGCCACTGCTGTTTCAAATATATTCAATGACTTTGATGAGGTCAGTTTGAGTACTATGCCCAGAACAAAACTTATATTGAGTATGGTTAGTACATTTTAATGTTAAATGTTTTCCAATAGTGGGATATACACACAATGTTCCAATATTTCAGAAAATTGACTTTGCATACCTATGTATCAGTGATTCCCAAAATCTGCATGATCAGTTGGCATAATAGTTAAGGTATTTACCTTGCAAGGAGCACTGCTGATTCTCATGTGGGGTAATTATCTAGGCATAAAATTGCCTATAAGGGCAGTTAGCCTAGTACTAATCTATAAACCTCATTTAAAAATGGAGTTGTTTTTGACTGTTTCCAATAGTAGGGCAAGCACTACACACTAAGCACAGGGCTTAGACTTACACTACTGTTAAAGGATGAAATATGTAGTGTACTAGCTATCCAAGGAATACTATTAGGAGGTTATGTACTGAAGGATATCAGTGCTATTTCTACCTGTTGAGAAGTTTTTTTAATGTCTCTTACACTGGCTTTAAGTTAAATTCAGAGTATAGTAGATTCTTCTGTTATTGTTGCTGATTTGTTTCTCAAATGTGAAGAAAATGTATTCAAAGCATTTGCAGAATCTTGATCATCAGGTAGTTTCACTGTGCTTGTATTTTTTTCTAGGAGATTCCCATGCCTGCCAATCAACAAGCATCCCCAATCATGCTTTGCCCATTCATTCACCAGTAGATGGGGTAAAGTAAGTCTAAGTTTGCCAAGAGTTTTGTTCGGTACAGTTCAGAAAAAAGTTGACTTATTGTGGTTTCTGTCTTGCAGGCTAAAGTGGTTGTTTTTCTCATCCCTTCTGATTCTTACACTTATTTCTAGTTTTTCTACACTTGTTTCAGGGTCATGTTGTGTTTTGTATGCATTCCATGCCTAGTTCTGTGCCTTTTATATGTACTCTTGTGCCTTTTTTTGTCTTTTTCCTATGCATGTTTTGCTTCTCTGTCTCCTGACAATCAAGCCTCTTCCCAGTCAGACAAGGATCATTCCTTCTCTTATATGGGAATTTTACTTGTGAACAGGACAAGAGCTGCACAGGTTGGGTTATTCATGCAGTTGTCAGGATTCCTTGTGTTGCTACTAGCAATTATCCCCATCTTTCAAGGGAAAATGTGATCTGCATGATTGCAGAGGCCCATAGTGCCTTCCCCATGTGACTGCATGCTTCTTCACACTTGCATTGAAGGTTATCAGAAGACATTAACTTGGTAAGCCCAATGCCCACCCCATTCAACACATTTGCAACACTGTCCCTCCCTCAAGAGATTGTGACTGTGCATGGCCAACTCCCCCCTTCCCACTCAAAAAGAGTACACCTATCTTATTATGAAAGCTCCATCAGTGCCAGAGCACTAACTAAACTTGGACTGTCTGAGCCTTAATATGGGCTTTATTCTTCTATGCCACCAGAGCTGGCAATTCTCTCATATCTCATATGAAGAGTCAATTTTTCTTTTACAATAATTGATTTCAGAGGAGTGTATTTGTTCAGTAGTAATAGAGGGAAGCCACTGAACAACTATAGAGTGTTGCCAATTCTATCTGATGACATAGATTTATTGTACCACTTTGGTATCAGCATTGTTTTGGGTTTTTGAGGTGCAGATCTGCTTTTCCAGATCATTAAGGTTGAGTTGTGATCACTCACATGGTTAGGTAGAGCTTTACTGTTAGTGCATTTTTTTATGTTTGTTGGTCAGCATCCAGTCAAGCATAGTTTTGATTTTCTTTTTGAGATTTCCAAGAGTAGGTATTAGAAAGTGTTTGAAAAGTCTAAAAGGCAGAATGTTTTATTCAAGGTTGTTCTATGTGCTATTGATCCAAGGTATGCTGGTATTTCCTAAAAGAAGAAGTTATCATTTTCAGTTTATGAAGCCATTCCATAGTTTCAGGTAGCAATTTATATGCTTTGCTTGGCTTTAAGTAATTACAGGCTACACTGAGCTGTTTATCAGATATTTTATCCAGAAAAATCAAATTAGTCACATAAATGACTGGAGGCTTAAACATTTTTATCATGTGCACATTATTTAGTTTACCTCTATTTTAAAATATAGACCCAATATCCCATACAATTTGTCTACTTGTGATAGGAAAGCCTATTGTCTGCACTTTGGGAACACAATGAAGACAACCTGCTGTAGTATTTGGTTTCCAAACTGCATTCCACTCTAACAAATATGTATGTAGACCATTACATACCTTTGTAGCATTTTTGTTAAATTTCATAATCCATTGTCTTATATATTGTATTGTTTACTTTAAATAGTACATATATGTTATTTTGTAGTGACTAACAGTCATCGTCATTGATTTACATTCCTTATCAGCTTGCTTAAAAATCATTACTTTGTCTAATTTCACATATCAAAATTAAAACTGCAGATATTTTTTTAGTATTCCTATATCTTCAGAAAACAATAAGTATATTTCATTTTTCAATGCATGAGAAGAGCTTTAATATCGTTATTCCTAACACCAGGAATATAAACACTTTTGAAATGATCCAGACATCATAAATCAAATGAACAAAAGACATTATTTTCAGTCTCATCTTCAGTACAGGAATAAAATGAAGGATCATCCGAAGAATCATTATCATCCACTGAACTGTCTTTCTTGCAGCCAGTACAAGCTAGACAAATGTTTGTTTATCTAGTTTATCAAAATGCTCACTAAATGTATTTCTTAGTTACTTTGAAACAATCAAACAAAATTCTACACTGTTGAGGAAGCACTGTTGGAGTGAATTAAATGTCTAAGTTCAAAAGAGGCAGTTGAACGTCATATCATTTAATATCAGATATGTTATGTGCATAATTTTTTGCTACATTTTCTTTGTTTACTTATTTCCAACTTGTAGTGGGAAGATAAGCTACAATATTATAAATCTCATTGGAAGTCACTTTATTACTTCCTGTACCTATTATTTGGCTGAAAGTTATATTGCCTTTTATAACCTACTTGTGGTTGAAATTGTCGATTCCCATTTCTTTCCATATAATTGGCATTTATAGAGCCTATGTAAGCTGGTTGTGAACTAAGATAGGGACAAAGATATCAAATCATCTGTCCCATGCTATGTGATGAATACCAGGAAGAAGAAGAAGGAGTGACATCAGCACGTCAGAAAAAAATCTTCATCTTGATCACCTGATGAATTACTTTCTCTTCCTTTGATTGGCTGTTGTTTTTTCCAGAGAAATCCATTATTTCGTGAATAGTCATAAGTATATATCAGAATTTTACTTTTTTCCCTTATGGACAATCTTGTTGTAAAGGTCTTCAATCTTTTCACTAGAATGTTGTATAACCTTGTATAAAGTGTGTTTGATTAATTATTTTTTTAATTGTTTGCATATATTTCACGAGACAGCCTCTTCAGTTTTAACATATCAGTTTCCATTAATATCTGTACCCCAGTCACATGTTCTCACCATTTAAATCAAATGGAACAAGTTGTGCCTTAAATTTTCCTAGGCTTATGCTGTTATATTGTTACATCAAATTCAATGTATTTGTAAGTGTTAGTATGTTAAATTCATTTTAGTATTGTTGAAATTAAAGCTTTTTCTGTTTTTTACCTGTTCCTTTTGTAGGCCATTAGTCTGGCCTACAGCATCATATCCTACTGAAGAGACCATTGTACAATTCACTTCAATATTCTTTAAAATGTGCTAGAAAATTTTCATCTTGTTTACAGATATAATACTGGCATATTAACTTCCTTAGGTGAACTAATAATAATCCAAAGTATTATTTTTAATGATCAGAGTGCTTTGAGTCTCCCCTGTTCAATATTCAAGGCTAAATGAGTCATAATTACTTAAATAGTAATGATTTTAATTTGCTTTTCCCTCTCTCATTTCATTCTGCCTTATCTAGGAGAGCAGTTATGAGATTTAAATAGTTGATCAAAATGAAAGGCTGTGGAAAATGTGATGTCTTGTTATTTGGAAACCACATATTAGATGGCAACTTAAATCTTAACTATCTCTAGAGGAAGACTGTGCCGCGTGGTCAGTCACCTTTTTGGTAGAATCTGAAAAATGCGGTACTAGATGAACTGTACATTAGTCATTCAGTTATTGCAAACATGAAGATCACAGAGCAAATGTTTTGTTATAGCCAAAGCTAGACAAAAAAGGACATTGAAATGTAAAATTCTAGTCAAGCTGTTTTGCACCCACTGAAATTTCCAGGAGGGCATTAGAAAGAGCTGTTTACTAATTCTGCAGGTCTGATGATGAATAGCATATTCCTGGTTGTGGTGGTTGCATTCTCAACTAATTTTGTAAATCTTTTCTTGAATATTGTGCAGTCGCAATTGTGATGGTTGCATACTCTGGTGTTTGAAAGTGTCTCATATGAATAAAGGCATATTGCAAGCTACAGTTGGAAGAGTTACAATATTAATTACACTTATGGTTTATTAGAACCTAAAGTTATGGATGAGATAACTCAGGTTATGTCAGTAAAAGTTTATAATTTTATTACACAAAATTGAGTTTTTCTCATTGCATGCACACCAGGGCACTCTCCCATAAACGTGTTCACAGAAAGATATACTCAGTAAAGTCATTTAAGGTTTCAGTGAAAATAAATGTTTTTAATACAGTTTTGGATGTGGAAGATATTATGTTTGTTACAGAAGGAAGCTGCACTTACTTATATCACAGCTCATTTTTTCTGCTGAATTATTCCTTAATAGACATGTTTGTAAGAGACTTGACCTAATCAAACCAGACTTGAGGGTTGCTGTAAGAAAGAAGCAGTACAAGCAGATACAGAAATTTTAGTATGGCAAGCAAGCATAAGACAGTACGTTCATTGATCCAAAGTCCAGCAACTTTTGAGATATGCCAAGGGAGGATGTAAGTGGATCCTAGGTATAATAATTTTACATCGTGGTCTAGTTTTAGTTTTTCTTGAATGGGCAGACATTGGTATCACATACATTACACAGAGTGACCAACTCTGGACCAGAGTGATAGCAGATACTCATAAACCTGACTAACTGAATCCATTGATTGAAATAAAGGATAGTGAATGTCCATGAATATTGGAAGTGAGCAAGAGATTTCACAAGAGAATGTCTTGGCCATTTGTGAATCTGAATTATCAGAGAAACATGAGTCAACATCATTGAGTGGTCATTCGCAGAGCTAATCCAGTATCTAACATTTATAAGTGAATCTTCAGAGCATAGGTTCATAGGCCCATAAGTAAGTTCTTGGTAATGAGTCTGCAGACAATGAAATGTAGACAATAAACCATGTTGTAAAGTTTTGTATAACCCTAAGGATTGCAACATAACATCGACTGGGGAAAATTTGAGGCTGCTCACCATTTATTTAGGTTGACACTGAAGTTGACAAGGTTGTCACTCTGCTTGACATGTAGTAGAAACTTGTCCCAGAGGTGGAGAATACTTTGGGATCTGTGTATATCATGTCAATGTCTCTTATTTATCTGAATGGTATTCCCTGTTCAAACTGGAACTTTTTGATGTACAGTCTAATGACCTCTCTACTAAGATCTTTTGGTTTATATGAACGTGTTATGTACATGAGTGGGCATTAGTCTATACTATGGATGACTTTACAATGTCATGTTACCTGGAGCAAAAATAGTAATTAAGTCTCCTACAATAGGAATCAGGTAACGTAATATGGTGAGTTTTATTAATCAGTCTTGTGCCAGTACCAGCTATCCTTAAAAGTGAGCCAGGCTGCACTGTGATGTGTTACAGCACATGAATGCAATGTCCAGATAAGTTAGCCTACTGCATGTACATGGTCTCCTTATATGTTCTTTATCAGCAGAATGCACCTATTAACTTTTCTCAAATTACAAGGGCACAGTAGGAGGATTCCCAGACATCTAACTGTTCAAACATTGTGGGATATAGGACTGACTCATTTCAAGATTTACCAAGTAAGTAATCTGATGGCCTAGAAAGTGATATTGGTCTCTTAGGAGTTACTGTGAGCTATCATACTCCCCACTTTTAAATATATACTTTGTAAAGGCAATTAAAATGATGCATTTGGCTTTCTGCTTAAAGATGTTACTGAACAACACCTAACATTCCTCTGCAAAGAAGCCTGAATTTTCTTCTGTTTACTTGTAATTGGCAAACTTGATTGCAATATTATGAATATTTCTTGATCTTTGGAGAAATAGAGTTCTGATTATTATTTTCTTTCAATACTCATTTGCAGAAGAACCCAGCCGAGCATTGCACCTCTTGGTCCATTCTTTACTAATAAGAATCATATATACATTTAAACCAGAGGCAAATTTATTCTGACACAAAGACAATACAAGGAAAAATAACATCTTCCTATCAATCTTATTGTAGGATATTAAATAAGAAGACTTACAGTATAGTTTAGGTGCAGCCTGTGTATAGAGGTAGGCCAGAACTAAACAAATGGTAAATACGTTATACTGGTAATATAATAAGGTCAAATATATGCAGGCTAAATTGTAAGTTTTTTCCTTTCTGCTCAGTATTTGGGAGGGCTTATCTAACTTTTAAATGTTGGTCAGTTGAAAAGGCGGTGAGAGATGTTTAGGTGTTGAACTTCACTTTTAGAAGATGACATTTGCAAAGCATTGTTGTCTTCAAAGACATCAACAGAGAGGGAAAAAAATTAACATAATTTAGTTCTTTAGATAGTTTTTTTAAAACATCAATGTTCAGGAAGCCTATAAGTAAAATGAGCTTCTGGGCCTTAGAATGACCAAAGATAATTCACATAGGAAGATCTATCATAGTCAGCAGACAGAGGTGTGATTCATATCCATTTTTAAATGCAGCTCTTTTGGGTCAGTGGGTGGTTATTTATAACAAGTTACTGTTAAGTTAATGTGCTTATTCATTTTTGAATAACTTCAGAAATAAAGCTTTTTTTCCAAAACGGAGACATATTTAGATACTTTCTCGTCAAGCATGTTCTTACTAGCAAGCTAATTCCCTTCTTAAAAAATATTCAAAATTCAAGCAATAAAAAGAATGTCACTGTAAAAAGCAGAACGCTTTAATAAAATAAGATGACAAGCTGTATAAAAGATAGGTAAGTGCTTTCACAGAAAAAAAAATCTGTTTCCTCAGACCATATAAACATAAGACACACATTCTAAATGAATACAATAGCATTACTTCAAATAATCTAATGAAAATAATCCAGAAAATTCACATAACACATTAATAAGAAAACTCAGTTATCATAAACAGTAAGGTCTCTTTAAGACCAGTTTAAAATCAAGGAGTTTACAATAATGGAGTTTTCTTATTAATGTGTTACATAGTTTTCTTTTTATTGACATTATTTGTTTTGTGTATCATGCTGTTTAATGTTTTTTTTTGTGATTTTTTTTTTTACCACAAATACTCAAAATTGTTAGTTTATCAACAGCATATTGTTATGTTCTTTGCGTCACAGCTGGAGAGATGCAAACTTAGTGTTTAGGACTATTTGTCACATGCAGGATTGCATACTTTGACTCTTTGATGTTCACATTTTGCTTGCCTCTGTATCACTTGAAAGAAAGTTACTGTTTGTCATTTTTGCATTTAAGTTACCTGTAACACATTGCATTTAAGTTACCTGGCACTTGCTCACTAAAGCAATTATATAAGTCAGCTCTAAAAAATTAAAAGCACTACACCCTCACAAACTCCCCTTGAGTACCTTGTTCCCCATTGGCCCTTTTTTTCAATTATAAAGGAATTCCCAATACTATTCTAGCATGTCCAAAGGTCAATTGTCAATCTCCTCTCCGGTCCAGCTGGTGAATCTGGGAATCTTGAGGCAATGTTACAACTGCCTCATGTACACAGATAACCATCTCCTCCTCCCAACAAATTCCAACACATGTGAGAGATGCAACCATATAGCCAAACTGGAGGCTAAGCTCTCTCAACTCAGTACTGGCATAACCAGTCAGGAGGAGAAGGAAATCACACTCACTACAATTCCAGTCTCACATAGACCTACCACGACAATAAAACCAAACACATAAACACACAAAAACATACTCAGAGGCTCTAAATAAAAATCTGCCTAAGCAGCAGAGACCTCCAAAGCAGACACCCAAGCAACCGCTACCCCAAAACAAAACACGTGTAACACATAGCTCACAAAGTCAGTGTGCCGAACAGTCACAGCCCTTAAGGCTAAACAACACACCTAATACACTTGTAATAGGTGACTCTATCGTCAGGCACACTGACGTCCTGCTCACCAGGCTGAACAAGGAGAAGGTCACAGTGAGCTGCCTGTCGGGCGCTAGGATCCGCCACATAACACAAGCACTCAGGTCACTCCAAGGCAAGTACAAATATGACTCAGTCATTGTCCATGCTGGTGTGAATGACCTGAGACGTACCTCCCTGGACTACATGAAAAGAGACATAGAGGAGCTCTGTGAGCATGTAGCCCAGGCCAGTATGACCCTGACCTTGAGTAGCATCTTACCCTCACCAAGAATGATGCCACAATATGAAGACAAGATGATCAATTTCAACAACTGGCTTAAGTGTTGGTGTCATTCAAAGGGGATCCAATGCCTGTCAGCCTGGGATGACATGCTCGACAAGCCACGATGCTTCTCTAGGGATGGCTTGCACCTCTCACCCCTGGGCTTTCGGATATTGGCAAAGGCTCTTGCTACCCCCATAGTGCCTTTTTTAGGCAAGGCTCAAAAGACAAACCCACCTCCATAGGTATCACAAGGGATAAGAAACTAAGAGTAATGCTACTCAATGCCAGAAGTCTAAACCTCAAGATGCACACACTCGAAACTCTCCTTAGCATGGAGAACATCGATATCTGTGCAGTAACAGAAACCTGGTTCAAGGCTCCCGAGAGCACCCTAGCACTACCAGGTTATACCTCATAACATGCTTTTCAGCCCCAAAACTTGGACCGAACCACAAAAGGAGGGGGAGTATCAATATTCGTCAAAGATACCCACACCTCCAGGTTGGTGGCACAGCACGAAGCATCAGAGACTACTCATGTGCAACTAACTGTGGGTAAAACTGCCTTCCAGTTTATAGCCTGCTACAGACCACCCTCACAAACACAGGAACCCCACTCGGCCTTCCTGAGATTACTGGAAAATATGACGGTCTCTCCAAACACCATTATATTGGGCAACTTCAACTACCCAAACATAGACTGGGAGCATTACTCTAGCTCCAACACCCTAGCCCAAAGGTTCCTAGAATTTATAAACTCAAATGCTATGGAACAACTTGTTACCACTCCCACAAGAGGGGAAAACATACTGGACCTGATCATCACCAACATGGGGACACTATGCTCCAGACCAGAAGTGTATCCCTCACTGGTAAGATCAGACCATAAACTAATCTCACTGGATATTCACATCCCGACTCCACCCCCTGCCCAGAAAACCACAGTGAAAAACTTCTCTAAAGCAAATTTCACACACCTCAAAACCAAGGCGAAATCCTTCAAAGCCCCCGGGCCTATGGAAAATACGTCCCAGACCGCAGAATCCTTTATAAACGCATTCTATGAACACCTTCAGGAATGCATGGATCATGCAATCCCAAATAAAACCAAGACCCAATCCTCCAAAGGCAGGCGTCCTGTCTGGTGGACCCCAGCCATAAACAAACTATACAATAGAAGGAGGAAGCTACTACATGATAGAGCAAAATCCCAAAAAGGGAAGGCATCTCTGATCAGTATTAGCAAAAACTATGGGCACTCATAAAATCGTCTAAGGCCAGCTTCGAGAGAAAAATTGCACAGGACACTAAGGATAATCACAAGGCTTTCTTTAGTTATGTTAGGAACCTGGGTGGGAATTCCCAGATATGCTGAGAATTAGTCCAAAATGACAAAAAATACACCGAGCCCACAGACATTGCCAACATCCTAGCTGACAGGTTCAGTGCAAACTTCCCAACAAGAGGGCAAATATCTATCCCAACAGAGTGCTGCCACCCTGACATCTCAGATGCTCAGGTAAGAGCCGCCCTCTCCAAAGCAAAAAACACAGCATCAATGGGACCAGATGGTGTCCCAGGCTGCATCCTACATGAACTCCAAGAAGAGCTAAACCCAAAGATAAAACTACTGTTCAATCTTAGCCTTACTACAGGATATGTACCCAAAGAGTGGCGTACAGCAACAGTGGTCCCTCTCCACAAAGGTGGTGCCTCAACGGATCCTGGAAACTATCGCCCCATAAGCCTGACTAGCTTGGTCTGCAAAGCTATGGAAAGGATCATCATGGACCTCATAAATAAAAATATTGGTGACCTACAGACACTGGATCCTACCCAGTTTGGCTTGGTTAAGGGCAGATCCTGCCTCTTAAACCTGGTCGATTTCTTTGAAACAGTCACCAAGGCCATTGACGAGGGGAAGGTGGTCCACACAGCCTACCTGGACCTCGCAAAAGCCTTCGATACAATACCCCAGTCGGGCATTATAGATAAGCTCACCAGCTTAAATATAAACCCCTATGTCACTAGATGGGTTGCAAACTGGCTCAAGGACAGAACCCACATGGTTAGAATTGCTGGAGCCATGTCAGACTCCAAGCCAGTTACAAGTGGTGTCCCACAAGGCTCAGTCCTGGGACCTCTCTTGTTTGGTATATATTTCTCGGCGGTACAGGCCAACATGGAAGGACTGTGGCTGACCAAGTTCGCAGATGACTGCAAACTGGGTGCCATAATCAACTCTCCAGCCGACACAAGCATCCTCCAAAAGGGCATCATAGAAACAGACAACTGGTGCCAGAGCCATGGCCTCAAGCTAAACGCCAAAAAGTGTATAGTCATCCCCTTTGGCAAAACAAAGTGCCCACAAATTACCACATAGGTGGTAATCCATTAAGTACAGAAGAAGTCATTAGGGACCTGGGGACCCAAGTTGATAGCAATCTCTCATTTGACAACCACGTGGCCAAAGTGGTTAGAAAAACATTTTATATAGCCCACCTAATCATGAAGGGATTCACATCTAGATCAGGAGAGGTCATTGTGCCTCTTTACTCATCCCTCATCAGGCCCATAATTGAGTACAATGCCCCTTTTGGGATGTACCTTACCAGACACCTGCAGCAACTGGTAAGACCCCAAAAGTACCTCACCAAGAGGATCAAAGGGCTCAAACAGATGCCATATGCTGCCCGGTTAAAGAAACTCCAGCTCTACTCAGTGGCATACCGCCTGCTCAGAGGCGATCTGTGCCTGACGTATAAAGCCATGTCCAACCCGGAATTAATGGACATGCTGCACCTCAGAAAATCCAAATCCCATCGAGCTACGTGCTCGAGAGACTTGAACCTCAGCACTGAAATAAATAGGACATGCTGGAGGGACAGATTCATAACCCAGAGGCTCCCTTCACTCTGGAATAAAATCCCAGTCCAGGTTAGGCAGAGTCCCACATTGACTCTCTTCAAGAGGAATCTTGATGAGTGGATGGGAGATCATAGGTTTACCCCGGCTATCACTTCTGTGTCACTGTTAGACAGAGGCACAGTATACTAACCTCAAAAAAAGGCATAGCAAAATTTATTTACAATGGGTGGCGAAAGCCAAACACACTCTGGCTAGGCTTATAAATGCCCTAGGGCAGATAGCCTAGTATGAACCTATGAACCTATAATCTTTTAGTTGAGTGTCGAGTTGCCAGCCCGATGCCCAACCTTCCATGGAAGGCACACGCGCACACACACACACACACACACACACACACACACACACACACACACTTATACCTAGGGCCAATTTGGAATATGCAATCCACCTACAGCATGTCTTTGGGATGTGGGAGGAAACCAGAGCACCCGGAGGAAACCCACGCGACCACAGGGAGGACATGCAGACCACACAGAAGGCACTCCAGCCGAGAATCGAACCCGAAAACCTCTTGCTGTGAGGTGGCTAGTGATGCAAAATGAATTCATCTTTATAATTTTTGTTGTCATTTCAGTAGATGCTACCTAAATGAATAGTGAGGGCTTATGTTTATAATGATTTGGAATAAAACTGATAGCTTTATGGTGATGGCACAAAGCAATATTTGCTAAATGGCACATTTGATTTTATGTCAGTTAATGGCCTTCTGTTGGGATGTTTTTCTTTTCTTTTATATTTGTGAATGGTTCAATCTGTAAAGTCTGATTGAATAGCTTTCTACAGCTATATAAAGAGAGATATTTACCATATTCATTTACTTAATGTAACACATTTTCTGGGTATATTTTATATACAATTTAATAACTACTCATGAAGCTATTTTAGCAATAAAATATCCAAAACAGTACAGTTGACTATCCAGTGTACTCTGTTTATTTATTGAATTATTTACAAATTAATTGACAAACCAAGGAAATGAACAACTTATATCATTCATGTGGTTTATAGCCAATTAGTATAATTGCAGACAGGGTACCAGAAAGCTGAAGCTAGATTGCTGCTTAGACTCACAACTAGGTCCAGGCGGAAAAATCAACAAAAATCACAGAATAGAGGAAAGGGAGAAAGGAGAGCATCAACTAGCAGAGTTTAAAGCATCTCCATAGCAATAATGGCTTTGTAAACTGTTTCAGAATCTAATGGTATTCACTGGTGATATAGGCCTGATGAAGTAAATGGGAGACATTCACCAAAGAGAAGCAAATAAGCTGAAAAAAATAATCCAGTACTTGAGAGATGGCAGAGCAACAGTGAGAACAGTATGAGAACACAACAGCAGACCAAAATAAATAGAAGAAAGCTACAAGGGCAAATAAGAAAACTGGATGAGCTAGGAAAATTATACAGAAGAAGCAACACGAGGATAACAATGGTACCAAATCAATCAATTCCTGGATAAAGGACTGGTAAGTATGCTGCTATAATTGCTGGAGACAAGATTTCACTTACCTGTGTTACAAGAATGAGTAATAGAATCCACAGATTTGGTAGAATGTGGGATGCAATAGAAAGGCACACACGTCACATATTGACATATATGCACAGGTAAAAACTTAAAGAAATAATTATGAGGCAAGCCAAAACAGTTAAACTGTATGTTTGTAAAACTGGAAATAATTATTATCTATTCTGGTAAGTAGTAAGACAGCTGCTCGTACAGGCTATTTTAAGTCTATCCAATTTCCCTGAAAGATGAGAATCAAACCTTGTATCCTATGTCTATGAGGCTTTGAGGTAAACACCTTAACTTTTATGCCAACACCCAACTGTTTTCACTAGATAAACTAAGTAGAGCAATGGCTTATTTGTAGGGGCCCCTGAAATCCCAATGAATTAAAATGTGGATTAACTACCCTGCTGTCTTAACTGTAGTAGGGAAGGAAAACAGACATAGGATCCACATAGAGGGAGAAGTGTGACTTTTGTTTCAGAGATGTGCACAGTGGAAGCTGGGTAAACAGATATAAAGAAATAAGTTTAAATAATCCACCAGAAATGGACTAGCAAATACATTTGCAGGAGACAGAAAGGAGATAAAGTTTCAATGGTGACACAGAACATCTGAGATAGGTGCCCCTGTATGAAATTGAAACAAACAGGAAGTAAACAAAGGCCAAGATCCTGGGCATAACAAACTATGTAAATGGAGGAAAGAGCACAGGGAACAGATGAAATATGAGGAGATTGCACAAAACAGATACAATAAGAAGAACAAGAGAGAATCCAAGCAGAAGTCTGTCAGTAGAGGAGAGGAAAGTCTAATAGTAATCGCAGCAGAAGCAGGGCTAGATATACTAGAAGCAGAAGAAGAACCTAATTTGAAGTGCAGACATTGCAACTGAAGCCTCAGTAGATTCAAACACTTAGACATGAATCCCTGATGGCTTGAGCAGGCTGGACAAAGGAGGTGGAGTAAGTAACAAAGGAAGAGGAAAAAATTAATGAAACAATGGAGGTAAAATCAGAAGACAAGGCCAAGATGAGGGAAGACACTAAACTGGACAGCCTGGTCACACATGGAGAAATGAGAGAAAAAGGATAGACAGTGCAAGAGAAAAAACTTAGCTGATGTATTCAGTAAATTCCATTTTATACAGGCATTGGGATATGAATGCAAATCAAAAGAAATTAAATATTGACGTCACAGAAGTGACGAGGCTAAAGGGGTAAATGAGAATGAAAAAGACTATTAGAGTCTATGAACAAGGTAATGGCAATGGTGCTAACAAGGAAAGTGGATAAGATTCTGCCAAGAATAATACAGGAGGGGTAGATTTCTCTTGTAAAAGGATAAAGCACAGAAATGAATTGCTGACCCTAACTTAGTTTATGGACAGAGAAGAGTAAAAGGAGGAACACAAGCAGAACTGGTATTTTTTTTTTCACTAAATATTTTTTTTTATTATTTCAAATAAGATGTCTTAAACATTACATGAAATAAAGATAAATAGCATATTTACAATTCTAAAACATTACTAACTTCAAACCATTATATAACTATTTACATTGGTGTCTATGCAAATAACATTGAAATTCTATACTATATAGTTAGAAACATAAGATGATATATCTTCTTTGATCTTTTCGAGTATTTCCAGTACTTTCATCCAAGAGTAATAGTAAGAAGTAGATCTTTTAGTTCTGTTCTTCACTGTTAATATTTCCATGTGAGCAACTGTTGTTGTTAAAGTCTCAAATTCCTTGAACGTAGGCGAAGCCTCATTTTTCCAGTGTATAGTTATGATTTTACGTGAAATTGCCAATAGTGACCATAGGATTTTAGTGTCTCTTTTTGGTACACAGTTTGGAATAGGAGAGTTGAATAAAATTAAAGACTTTGTTAATTGAAAATTATCATTATAAACAGTCTGAAAAAAATAGTTAATGGATTCCCAGTACATATTGAGACATATACATTCATAAAAAACATGCTGCCAATCTGCTTTTATCTTGGTATGGCATCTCCAACATTGATCTTCAATAGAATACATTTTGGCTAACCTATGTGGTGTATAGAAACTTCTGTGTAGATATCTCCAAGTGAATAATTGCAAGTATTTTGATAATGTAGAACATTTGGAAAATTTTAGAATATTACTTTTTTCTTCTTCAACTGGAGGATGGTTGTTTATTAAAGTATAATAATCCCAGTATGATTTTTCATGATAGTTTTTTGTTTTTTTAACAATTTTATAGATATTAGACAAATAACCAGTTCCCTGATAAGGCTGTTTTGTGATAAGAATAATGTATTCAATGAGTTTTGGAGCTTCATGTCTAACTGAAGGTTGCATTTGTTCTATTTTATTTATAAGAAAATGCCTTAGATTTTGTAAAAATAGCCAATTGTCTTTATTTATATTATAATTATAAATTATCTGTTCCTTTGTTAGAATGTTCCCTTTCTCTATAAGTTGATGCCAAAAGAGTAATGTTTCTTCTTTAAGTATATTTATTTTAGATATTTGGAATGTATCTAGAATATTTGGTGTAAAAGCTATAGGGAAAATAAGAAAAATCCAAGAATTAATATTTGGTATTTTGTTTATATATGTTTTGAACACTGAAAGTGTAGAGCTTACATAGTTTGATGGCAATTTTTTTAATATTATTCCTTTTCCCTAAAAAATAATCTTTTAATATCCATATAAGGGGTGATGGTATTACTGTTAAGTTGTCTTGTATGTGATTATAATTGATTTCTATGTAAATCTGCTCATGGGCTTGTTTCCATATAGGTGTGTATGAATTATTTAACCATAGTGTTATGTTTTTAATAACAGATGAAGTAATATATAAATCAATATCCGGTAAATTAATTCCACCATCTTCCCAATCTGGCAAATGTTTATTTAAGGCTATACGGGGTTTATTTGGAAACCATAGAAAATTTAAAATTAGTTTATTGTATCTTTGGATAATATATTTGGGAGGTGGCAATGAAACATTTTGTATTAAGTATAATATTGTGGGAAATATGATTATTTTAATAAGATATAATCTGTCTGTTGTTGAAAAGATATATTTATTCCAGTAACCAATTGTTTGTTCTATTTTGTCTAGTACTTTATTATAGTTAAATATTAGAGAATCTGATAATTCATTGAGTAGATTTATTCCCAAATATAATAATTTACTTTCAGTTATTATATATTTGGAAAATCTTTTGTTTATATTATTATTTTTTTTTACAATTACAGGGCATAATTTTAGTTTTGTTTTCATTAAATTTTAAGCCTGAAATATTTTGAAATTTATTCATGGAGTTAAATTGAGCATTCAAAGACTCATTTGCATCTGAGAGAGTTAATAGTATGTCATCAGCAAAGAGTTGGATTTTAAGGTTTAACATTTTATTAATACAAATGCCCTTTATGTTATTGTTTGATCTGATTTGATTTGCAAAGGGTTCTATGAGTAATGCAAATAACAATGGTGATAAAGGGCGACCTTGTTTAGTTCCCTTTTTGATTGTTATAGGGCCTGATCTATATGATCCCAGTTTAACATATGCAGTAGATTTTTCATATAGTATTTGGATAAGATTATTAAAATTAGAAGGAAAGTTATATTCTTTTAAAACTAGTGAAAGAAAGTTCCAGTTAACCGAATCAAAAGCTTTATTAATATCTAATAAGATTACATTTAAATCTAGGACTTTATGTTTGCTATAATCTATTAATGCTAGTATTCTTTTAATATTATCTGAAGTATTTCTTCCTTTAATAAAACCTGTTTGATCTTTGTAAATTAAGAAAGGAAGAAAGTGTTTGATCCTATCTGCGTATATAGCCATAAACATCTTATAGTCTATATTGAGTAATGATATTGGCCTATAGGAGGAACACTGCTTCTCATCTTTATCTGGTTTGATAATTGGGGATATCAATGAATATTTCCAAGAGGGTGGTATATTGAAATCTTTATTGGCTATATCATATACTTTTAATAATAAAGATATGGCTTGATTGGGTATTAATTTATACATTTCTGGTAGCATATTGTCTGGGCCAGGTGCTTTATTTGTCTTGAGCTTTTTAATTTGTGATTTTAATTCTGTCATATTGATTGGTCTGTTTATAATGTCTATATGTTCTTGTGTTAATTTAATATGAATATTGTTTTCTAAGTATTTTTGTATATCCTTAGTAGGTGTATCTTGAGTATTTATGGAATTATCAATGTTAAATTGGAGTCTGAATGCTTCTAAAATATCATTTAGTTCCGTAACTCTTTTGTTAATATTAGGAATAAATATTTCTTTTATTTGCTTAGATTTAATTATTTTTTTTGTTCTATTAGTTAAGTATCTCAGGTGTGCTGAATTAGTAGAGTATGAGTTTATTTTTATCTTTTCTAAGTTAATCATAATCTTATGATGTAGCAATTCTGTATACTTCTTATTGATTTGTGTAAGTTCTTGAACTTGAGTAGCATTACCCTTTTGTATTTCCAGTTTCAATTTATCTGCTTTTTTTTGTAAGTCTAGCATATCTTTATTCCATAACTTCCTTTTATTTATGTACCAGGATAATATCTTCCCATATGTAACTGTTTTTAATGAATCCCAGACATATATTTCTGAAATATCTTCTGTGTAATTTATTTCTAGAAAGTTTTTGATTGTTTCTTCATAAAATTCTTTGAAATCTGTCAATTTTGTGATATAGGAAGGTATCCTAGTAATGGGATTTGAATAAAATGTTGTACATTCTATCTCAAAGACTATGGCATTATGATCAGATAAGGGACAATTTATGATTTTGACTTTGTTGATTTTTGTTATTAGGTCATTGGCAACATATATTCTATCAATTCTAGAGTTAGTTTTATATCTAAGAGAATAAAATGTGAAGATTAGTGAGTCTGGTTCTGCAAATTCATTTATATCCTTTAAATACAATGTATCTATAAATTTTGATAGTGCTTTAGAGATAGGTTGTTTTCTTCTTTTGGATTTAAAATCTGTATCTTTTTCATTCATTATACAGTTAAAGTCTCCTGCCAATATCAGGCTACCCTTAGTTAAATGAATTATCTCTTCAAAATGCTGTTTAACTGTTTTTAATCCTAGTCCTGGGATCCAATATAGATTTACTAACATATAGATTCTCTTATTTAACTCTATTGAAACTAGACAAAACATACCTGATGTATCTTGATGAGTAGTGATTGTTTTAGGTGTTATAGTTGAGTTGCGAAGTAGTATACCTACTCTTCTTTTTTTTATTTTGTATTGAGAGTTTATTAGTACTGTGTAATTATTAATATTTAAGTTGTTTATATCTTTATCTAATAAGTGTGTCTCTTGTAAAAAGACTATTTGTGGTTTATGTAAGTTTATGTACTTGAATAGGCTTCTCCTTTTATTACTATTATTTAGACCATTAACATTTATGGATAAACATTTCATTTCCTAATTTTGAGTTTGTTTTATGTGTGAGTTTATGTAAATGTTGTTTATTCTTAGTTCCATCTTGAATACAGAATTCAAAAAGTTTTTCTTGTATGATTTTTGCATGTTTCTGAGCGGCACCAAAGTGATAGAATAAAAAAAACAAAAAAAAAAAAAACAAAGAACTTCCAAACTTGTAATTCTTAACCTTAAAATACATTCCCTATCACTATGAGGTAATATACCTCTTTGTTTGGTTAGTGAATCTAACCAAACAAACTTTCTACCCTCACAAATAATATTTGGATCAGTTTCTCTTATCCTCTTAGTTTTTAAATAAAGATAATTGAATAATATATTAAGATAATCTAATCAGCTAAAATATATGCATATATTCTTTACTCATCTTATTGTAATTCATCAATACTTATTTCTAATCAGGTTTCAAAAAGGTACAAATATTTTGATTAAGGTAGTATCATTTCAAAATAATTTAGGGTATTAATAAACATGTTAAAATCTATAACTGTATATGTCATACATCTGTTGAAAACTATTTACTGACATTACTGTATAATACAATACCATTGTTGTACAATTGTTTTAGACTACTCAAGTCCAAAACCAGTGTTTAAATTAATATTTGCAAAGTCATATTGGAATAAAAACATGAATAGTTCTGAAATCACATCATGTTTCATGTTTAACATAAACTGAAATGCAATACAATGTACAAGTATATTAATATTTCTTTAGTAGACATTAAATATGTTCCTCTGATTGCATTTTTCAGCTTTTCAAAGATAATTCCCATGGCTGGAGACAACAAGATCACAATTTAGACATCTCCCTTATCCAAGAGACTACTTATAATGTTGTTACTTGATTGAGTGTTTTGTTGTTAACACTTCTATCAACTTTCAAAGGGACTTTGTATAATCAAAACTGACACAGTACAGAGGTAAAACTGCAGTGCACTTGACCACATTTTTAAAGCAAACATCTATGTATATCACATATTAACTGTTACAGCTTAGACTGACACTTAACCAGTGAGTTTATCTGCTGACAATAAGTGCTGGAGATATAATTTTGACTTACTTAACACCAGTAATTTAATCTTATGACTGAATAAAAGTATACTGGAGAACATATCAAAATAATGGAAGCTGCTAAGATTTAAACTATTATGTATGAAAATGTTACAGGTTAAAATTCCTAACCCATTTTGCAGTAAATAGACAAAATGTATTTAAACTATTTATTATGTCAAAAAGGTGTTTAAGAAGCTTGTTTTTCCTCTAACATCAGAGGATAGCTATGGTGATCCATGCACTGCAAGAGTATTATTTATCCTGGTAATTGCTTTATGACTGTATATAGAAATATTTAATTCAAATCATTAACTGGCATTACAACAATATTTCTCAGAAAAGTTGTTTTATAGTTAATGACTAGATAGAGCGCATCATTGAGAGGATACATTTATCAAATGTCAAATGCTTTAGCTATAATATAATTGTCCCCTCGAATTAATCCCCAATGAATTCATGGCTTACTAAACTTGCAGACTAATATTGGCATCTTTTCATGTAGTCATATTGGAACATGAAAATACAGGTCTGCTAATTAGGAACAATCAGGCACTCAACTGCTAGACAATACATTTGTCTGCAGAAAGGTTTAAGAATTACAATTGCATTGTCAAGCATTTTTGTTTACACTAACAGTAACATGATATACCCACATACACTAGTATTGTGTCATTCTTGATGATGTAAAAAGCCAGGAAATATTATAAGAAGGGTGAAGCCACAGCCAGGTAATATAATAAGAAGCGTACAGCTGCAGTCATTATTCAGATGAGCAAATGGGAACAGCATGAGCCATCTAAGGATGGATAGCTCATTGAGTACCTGCCACAATGTATGTTCATAATGCATGGTAACTTAGTAATAAATTAGGGTGTGGGCTAAGCCTCTCCCTCTTCTACTCAAATTAGATTTAATACAATATGTGTGTAGAACACAGATGCTTCGACAAAGTTCAAAGCTATATGGGATATAAATATTGTATAATTGACACATTGGGTTAAATCCACTGTTGTTATGTTACTTATTATATTTGTTTATATAATTATTGCTTGTACTTTACTCTATCTAGTATATTATACTGATTTGCTAAATGTACATTTAACCTTCTTGTTGCATCCCATTTGTCCACTTGAGGGCATATTTTGGTAGCAGGACATTAGTAGTATTTTGTAGGAGCACCAGTGTGGGAAATGGCAATTTTCCTTAAAATAAACCTGTCAGTTGCTTGACATTTACTAGTTTCTCTAGAGAATTTGTAAAACAGCAGTTATTTTATTTGCTGATGATTAATGTCTGCTCTTTAAACTCTGCTGTATAAAACATAGAAAGGGATAGCTAAAATGACTGGAAATCTAAACTGACAGAAAGACAATCAGATATATGTCCTTATCTATCAAGGTGCTAAAAGACATCAGTAGCCATAAACTGAAAGTGCTTCAAAATTATATATCTGTGTATATTTATATAAACCTTTTATATTATTTATGTTTCCTTAGAAGGGATTTAGGTTTCTGTATCTTTAAATTTGAACCTAGTTTATTTTCTGACTAGACGTCAATTAGAAAGAGTCAGGGGATGATGTACACAAGTAAATGCGACAAGCAATAAGTAACTCAAGTTTCTAGCGATGTTTGTGGCTGTTAAATTGTCTCAAGAACCAAGCGGGAAAAAGTATGTGTTTTTTCTTTTTTCTTTTCCCTTCTCTTACTTGGTGACAAACTCATGTAGTGTGCACGCGAGCACTCTAGTTTGCGAAGTAGTGTTCACAACTATCAAACTTTGCATTTTAAACATGCTATGCCTTATTTCTCTACAAAATAAAAGACAACAGAATATCTAAGCTAGTCACAAGCATCTTTCAACTCCGGATGTTCGGAGCCACAACACACCTGACTTATAGCCTCAAAATATCACTTAAGACATATTTTTTCACTGGACTATATCAGTATGTGCATATGGGTCAAAGACAGAACATCTTTTAAGCTTATTTAAAGTAGTCTTATGATACATCCTAACTGAAATACTTAATTTCAAAAGCAACACATTTCTGCCCACCATTAGCGTTTATCCAAACAGGGACACTTTTAACTTATAAAAAGTAATGCTGTCAGGGATGTAACTGATAATAAGTTATATAGCAGTCACTATTATACCTATTAAGCAATATAACCATATACTGATTAAAATATTATAAGTTAATGAAGATTTTATAAAAAGAAGAGAAAAAATAAAAACAACAAAACACAAAGAGAAAAAATAAACAAATAAATAACTATTTTGGGAACATTATTATGCACTGATTACTCTGATTAAGAATATGAAAATAATAGATGGATAATAATGAAAAATAGAGTAATGTTTAAATTATGCTTAGTATATTGATGTGATTTGAGATAAATGTATTTACATTTATGCTAATTTTGACATTTAAAATATAATTGAAAACAGTACCTGTTTTGGTGTAACTTGAAGACAGTAAGAACTTTTCTTTTGTTGTTAGTATTATTATTTAGATTTTTACAGAATGTAACATATGTAAGATTATTTGTCCTTTAGTTTTTTTTTTCTTTTGCTAAACAGTTTTCCAATTATTTACTTCAGCATTTCTCTTCAGTGTACTTATTGTCCAGTCCATAGATTCTTCATGTGTTAGGATGTTGTTGTTGTTGGTAAGGTATTTTATTGCTGAATCTACTGTTTCAAAGATTTTTATTCCATTTGGTAGAAAAACTTTCAGTCTTGCTGGGAATAAAAGATGGACTTTCAGTTGCTTTTTCTTCAAGGTTTTTTTACTGGTAGAAATTATTTTCTTTTTGAAACCACCTTTGTAGAATAATCATTGTCAAATCTTATTAATGAATCATTGTATTTGATGGGAGAATTTGCCCAAGCATTTCTTAATATAAGATCTTTATCTTGTGTAGAAAAAAGTCTCACAATTATAGATCTCAGCTTGTTCTTACCCGGAGAAGAAGCATTTTCAGAAGCTGCTAGTGATCTATGCGCCCGTTCTATACCATATGAAAGAGCTTCGGGTATTTTTGTTACATCTGGTATCCAGGTGATAAGAAAGTTTATCATATTGTCCCCTTCAGGTTTTTCTGGTAGACCATATATTCTAATATTATTTCTTCTTGTTCGATTTTCCATATCATCAAGCTTTTCTAGTAAATATGTATTCTGTTGAAGTAAGAATTCAGTTTGTTGTTCCTCTATTTGGACTCTAGTGTCAATGTCACTTAATGACTGTTCAATAAGTGATATCTGTCCTTTCTGCTGTGTAAACATTTCTTGAAGCTGTTCCAGTTGTTGTGAGCACTTTTCTTTAAAAGTATCTATTTTATTGTCCATCTTGTCGATTTTTATTGTAAGTTCCTGTATATTTGTAATGAGAGACTGCAGGTCTTTTTTGAAAGAAGAGTCTTGTGCTGTATTCCTTAGATGACTCATGCTGTAAAGCTGATATTGGTGCTGATTTTCCAGTAATTAATTTCACAGGAATTATTCAAGTTCTGACAATAAAATTTTTCTTATAGATGCTCAGAGTTATTAGAAATAAGTTAGTAATAAAAATTTCTTCAAATTAAATATTATTTTGTAAAATTCCTGTCAGAAATTGTATTGAGGTAAGAGAGCTGAAATGAAGTGCAGCTATCAGTTCAGCATCCTTGCCACGCTAGAACTGGTATGTTTTTGACTGACAAAATGTCTTTCATGCTGTCAGTTGAGATTCCTTGGGTGATACTAGGAAAAAAGAAACCTATGGGAAAATATAGGAATGATAAAGGTAATTTACAATGAGCCAAAAATAGAAGAAATGATAAAAGTTAGAAGTTTTAAGGCAAAAAGGTAGGGAGGGTGACCACACAAATGTGTTCTGTCTTTTAGAGGCCTTACAATTATCATACAATGAAAACGTTACCACAACACGGGGGGGGGGCAAGGGTACAGTCAGGTTTCCTAATGTACACAGATGTCTGCTTGCTTATGTTGGAGAATATAATATTACTTTTTGCAAAGTTTTAAACTGCCTCAGAGCTTAGATGCAGAGAGAAAAAAACAGTGGTAGTCAAGATTAGAAGGCGAAAAGCAAAGGGGGAAGTGAAATAAATTAAGGCGAGGATATTCCCCAAACATCTAGTAGTATATGCAGAGCACATATTAAGTGGTACAATATAAAAAATCTTGGAGAAGTAGAGAGAGGAAATACAGGGAATACTGATGAAGAGAAAAAAAAATAAAACATAGATGCAGCTAGGTAGAATCAATGTGATCAGAATATTTTTTCTCCCCATTGTAGCACATGCATTAAGAAATCATCTAGTGGAACCACTGATTATCAAATTGCAAAGATTACAGAAGGACTTAGGAGGGTGGATATAAAAAGGGAAAAGGAAATGGGTCTGAAAAAAAAAAAAACAAGCTATGACACAGTAAGAAAATGGGGGCTGAGGACTCCCATACATATCATGCAGGCCTTAGCATAAAACCTACTTAGATTATGGAGAGTAAGAAGGAGAACAAAAGGAAGAGAGATTGTGTAAATAGAATGGTGGAAAAATATAAAAAAAATAAATGAGGCAGCACTAAAGAGATAGGACAAGATGACACTTGGAAAGAAAGAGATGTATGGGAAAAAGAAGGATGGGTCACTTTCATAGAGAAGAAACAAGTAGGTAAAATGAGGGAAATTGAAATAAGAGGGGATTAGGAGTTAAGCAATGAAGGGGCATGAGGGCAGACATTTTTCAACTACCTATAGGAATTTTATTACAGTAAATTGTTAACACCAAATGAATGGTGGGGCTGTACCAGACTGAGAGACAAATGGCTGGAGAAGAGAGGGGAAGGGGAAAAGGGAAAGAAGAGCCCAATAGGGGAAGTGGGAAACCAATGGAAAGGTAAAAACATAAGGATTTATAAAGATCTGAGGTTGACTGTGACAGAAGATGCAAAGACAAAACTAAGGAAAGGGTGGGAGAAGGAAGAAGGATGCCAGACCAGGGAAGCTGATTAACAAAAAATTGTCAACATAACATCTGTGATACATAAATTGGATGCAAGGCCATCCTTTGGTCAGCTGGTGTCCTAGGCAAAAGGGCTCCACAGCACCTTCCCACAGCACCCAGTGACCTCATCCTGGTCTACCTATATCATCCAGATTACATTTTTCTTCAGTTTTCTCACAGGTTGTTTTACTGTTCATGTTTTCCTGTTTTTATTCAATACATTTAAGGAAACCATTTATTTAATATAAAAAAATAAACAAACAGATACTGGAAAAGCATCCCTGCTAGAGTGGCGCCCTAGGTGGCTGCCTACTTGGCTTATGCCTAAGCCAGGCTATGACTATATGGGGGTAATAGATCAGATTTAAAAGTGTTGCACAGTGGGGAGGGAAGGAAAACAGATTCAACATGATAGAGACACATGACTGAAGAGGCAGGCATGAAGCATGTGCTCTAGGAGGGTACCTGGGTATAAAATATCTGGACAGAGGCTCTGGAAATCTTAAAGATTATGAATGGAAACAAGGGACGTAATTTTGCATGTGGGATACAGGGAATAAAGAGGGAAGGGGTTGGCAGGAAAAAAATGTTGTTAATAAGGATAAAGACAACATTGGTGAGGAATGCAGTAACTAATCTCTGTAAACCAAGAGGTAAGTACCAAAAAGGGAAGGTTAGACATGAGATTTTTAGACCATGAAAAGGAGGATTATAAAGCAAACAAATGTGAAAGGTTGAAGAAAAGGAAATGGAAGAAAGAAGGAGCTGATGGGCTTTGACCAGTCAAAATGTGTATGATGGAGGGGGTGAAAGTAGCTAGAATAGCAATGAGATAGAGGCGAACCACTAGTGCAAAATAAAATAAGTGCATGATGCCTAAAAATTGCAATACATAATTGTAAATGGATATGAAAAATAAAGAAAGAAATAGTACTACTGCAGTTTATATATCAGTGTTACAAATAATGAGTTGAATATTTGCTGAATTTCTCTAACGAAAAACATAAATATATAGGGATATAAAATTCTTGAATAAAAAATGTGTGCCAACAATTATAAACATAGTTTACTACAAGTTTACTCTGAAATGAAATTTGGGAGAGCCAAATTGTGAACCTCAGAATTTTCATACTGTTCATGAAGTATTCAGGGAAGAAATTCAGAGTTAAGAAAAACATGAGAAGTGTAATTAAAGCAGGTTTGCCTATGCTGAACCTGATTATTTTATTGAAGATGTAATTGCCCATTTCAGGTAAAGTCTACTTAAAAAAATAATAACAAATGGAGCAAGTGATGGTAGATGTGTTCAGTAGCTATCATGGTCTGATGATAACACTGCATACAGGATTGCGGTGAATCCACAGGTTTTAGTAGACTGGAAATGGGAATGGCACATTTTATTACAAAACTCTTGTAATTATATATCTTTGTGGTGGTATAGTAGAAACAGTAAGAATGACAACTGGAAAGAAGAAAACAGAAAAGGACAATTAGTAACAGGATACAAAAAATAAGCGTCCTGGCTGGAGAGACGCTGGCTGAACAGAAACAGGGAGGCATGTGTACAGGCCAGAGAGAATTAATGCTATCAGCAGAGATAATCGATCACTAAATAAGGCAGATGCAAAAATATATAACCACATTTCTGTGTAGTGATTATGATATACATACATACATTTTATTTTACTCCATGAACTAACATCAAAGCAAGGTTTTCCTCATATTCCCAGTCTTCACTTTCAGCACTTTTCAATCTAGATCTTCTGATTTACTTATAAATTTGTTTGCACCTTCCATTAGGCCAATTATTGAGCCAAATTGTATGTTTTGCTCTCATTCTAAGGATGATTTAATTTTCCTTGAGGGAATACAAACAAAAATTCAAAAGAACCAATGCTATGTCTGAGATTTTAATTATTCTAACAGACTGAAATACCACTTTATAAGATAAGATACAGTTTAGGCTTAGGGTTCGAAACTTTAGAAAATGAGGAGTTAAACAATTTTGCTGGGTTTGGAATTAGCATATTCCAAAAGATTATGAGACACTAATCTTTGTTACTATCTTGGTTCTTATGTTTCAGAGTCACTTCTTAAAACATCGATGACTTTTTGAATAAATTCACAATCCATATATATAACTCCAACTCTTAAAGATGCCATTGCATTCTTGGGTTAGCAATTTAATATACTCTGTAAATGTGGCTTCTGTAATCTAGCATAGCCCCTGACCTGAAGACAAATATACCTTGAATTATAAACTGTTCTATGTCAATAACATCATGTAACTTGAGTAATATGACCTAATTTTAATCTTCCCTATATCTATAAGCAAGGTAAAAAAATATAAAAAAAAAAGAAAAAAGTTTTCTTACTCTAACCTACTCTAACCCTAACTCACAAACACTACTCACACAACCAGTCCCAGCCCCAATGCCAAAGCTTTCAGCATATCCAAAAGTTTTGACATTATAATCCCCAACCATACTTACCCACAAAATATGCATTTGACCCCTTTTCCCAGTACTTACTTTGTTTTGTTGATGAAGTGACATTTCAACAAACTGAAGGTAACATATATATATATATATATATATATATATATATATATATATATATATACACACACATATGGAAATTAGATTATTGGATTAGAGGATTAGATACTACATTGCCTTAAGTGCATATGCAGTATTGATAAAGGTAAAGCTGTAGCCACCAGAACTCTCTCATACTCTAAAGATGCTCATTTACAGCATTGATTTCAGATAAATGCCAATACATTCAACTAGTAAGTTGCACATGAATTATATGTATGGCACATGCTGTTTTATGCAATGTATTATTGTGCTCAGCAGTCAAAATGCATTAGCACAATTTTACATTGAGCAACCAATCAAAAATTTGACATCTCCCATAGCAAACATTATCAACTGCTGATGTCAAAAAACAAAAGTGTAACCAATAAAATCCTTTATTGTTCATTTCAAGTTGCAGCACCCCCCCCCCATATGGCCTGCACATTGTATATTAAGTTCTTAGGTTATGCTGCCATATATTATGATTACTGCATTGTATATGGAAAGATGGAAGACATAAATGTTTTTTCACAAATAAATCTGGTTTGCCAAGACTAGTACAGCATGAGGTTGATATTGTTTTCTTATGTGTTCTTTCATGACACACTTCTTCTCCTGTAACTACATTAATTCTCTATCTGCCTGGCTTGGGTATTATTCAGCTATCAGTTGTTACTGGATAATAAATATAAGCTGCCATTTCTCAGTCATCTTGGTTTCTCTAATAAGTCCTTCCCTCTCCCACAATGCACAGAAATACTGCCTTTAACATAACCTGGCAGAAAGTACATAGGTTTCACCCTCTCTTCATTGTAATAAAAGGGAAAATATAAGAAATTATCTCTTGGTCTTAACAGTATTTAATATAATTAAGTAATTTTACTCTTGGCATGATGCAGTTGCATTCAAATGTCTGACTTTACCTTTGAAGTATTGAATACTGAAATACTTTCTCTTGCAAAAGGCAGACAGGGTCTGATAAGCATGGATGTTTTATGAACTTGCAATAAGTATTATCTGAGAATCTCATTATGGATTTTTTGAAAATGCCATAATTATGATAGCTGCTTTTCTTCTGTTGACTTCAGAGGTATTCATACTTCTCAAATTCTAGGAGCAAGAAATCTGGACAAAGCCATAAATAATGGGGCGACAAAGGTACCCACAATTGGGGACAATTTTTAAAATATTGCTCTTGATAGACTAATATCAGGTTTTGCATAAGCATGAATTTTCTGAAGGGTACGAAGTCTGAGACTCAAATGCCTGTCATTATTTTCTGACTTCAATCTTTAATGATTTGCCAAGGATTTGCCAGAAAACCACAATTTCATGAAAAACAGATCAAAAATATAAGGCAAAAATCTGGGCATTCTATGAAAATGTGTACAGTTGAGAGGTAGGGAGGTAGTAGCAAGTAGCTTTTGAGTACATTTAAAATTGTTTATCTTTACATGTGTACAGCAGAAAAAAAGTCATATTTTTTCATTGCCTTAGTGCAGCAGTCAAAATGTCTGCATGTGTGTGTTTGTGTGTGTGTGTGTGTGTGTGTGTGTGTGTGTGTGTGTGTGTGTGTGCGTGCGTGTGTGTGTGTGTGTGTGTGTGTGTGTGTGTGTGTGTGTGTGTTTATATATGTATGCTGTTGACAAGTTGCATGTGAAGCAGCACCTTAAGATCTCTCACCTCCTTTAATGTGTGGTCCACAGTTTGTCTTCAGTCTTATCCAGGAGATAGCTGTCACATTCTGAAGACCAGAAGGAACAATTTCTAGTCTGGATTTGTTTCACAATGAATATCTGTTTCCTCTTAATCTGCATTTTTCTATGTGGTATAAACTTTACTTTTACTTAGCAAGTTAAGTTTGTAAGTTCAGTCTTTTCAGAGTTACCCCAGCAGCCATAATATGATTAAATCACTTTCAGAGTATCATAAAATATGCATTCATGAACGCCTACACTAAGTGTACACTAAGTGTACACAATCTGTATTCAAGAACATCCCTACAACATTTTTGTGCTGTTGATTCACTCAGAAAGATGACTGTGTAGATATACAGGAGGATTCCATAAAGCGTACACAATAATGTTTACCTTGTGTGCACCGAGCCATGATGAGCACATGGGTGCAAAAAGTTTTAGATTCAGTAAACTCTGTGTGGCGATGTGCAGCAACTCACACTCGTATGCAAATACAGAAACTTTTCAGGCATGCAAAGTACAGCATAAGTAGCTGAATTTCATGCTAATTAAGCAGATCAACAAAGTAGAGTGATTCAACAGCCTCTAAGGCAACCATGTAGACTCCATGTCTGTGTTGGCCGTGTATTACAAAATGTTTCAGATACAGCCATGGAAAGGAGTCTACACAGAAACAAGAGCAAGTGAAAGCTGTCACATTTGTATAGAAGTGCCATGAACATGTGACACCACACGTATTCTGACCTAATTACACAGCATGGAGACTAGACAATTAGTGCAACAATCATAATAATTCCTTTAAGTGCCATGACATACATGCAGCTTTATTCCCCCACCCCCAAATGTAGACTATACTTGTAAGTAATGCAGGCTGGTAAAAACATGAAACAGAGTATTATACTGTAATGTATGCATATGCAGGATGTACCTGATGGATTACAGTATTCTTCTCTTACAGCACTGGGCTCCTATGCAGTTTCCCTGTGCACACGGCTACTAACCATGTAGATTCCAGGCTGTCAGTGTGATGAAGATGCAAATGAGGTCAAAACTCATTAGACTTGTTGAATCTCAAAAAAGAGTAACCATGTAGGGATGTTCACGTCGTATAGACACCTACAGTGATTGCGGTGAATGCATGGCAACAGTGACTGCTGACATCAAGGGGTGTGTAAGGTTACACTTGCAGAGGTGAACATGTAGGGTTGTGAAGGGTGAAATTGCATGTAAGCAGTGTGCAGTTCCAAAGTTCTGTGTCATCCTCTTTATTGTTCATTAAAATTTGTCTGATCTGTCCACATTAATTTAAAATTTTATTTTTTTAATTTCATCCTTGTTTGCATGATGGGGCAACCATGAGAAACAGAGGAATGAATGGTAGGTTTGTTTGTGTTGTTATGTAACTATTCCTGTGGCAGCACATGCATGTGTTAGAGCTGGGATATAGATGGCCCTGGGTTCGACAACAGGGTGTGTAATCTTTTCTTCACTTTTTAAGGTCCATGTTTGTGTGATATCCTGAGAATGGAGGAAATATCAGTTTTGCCTATACTTACCTTATTTATGCAGAGGTGTGAGGAGGTGCAAGAAGGTGCTCCTAGCTGCACATAGTGCACTAATGAGCTAGTAACAGGTGTGTTTATTAGATGGTATTTATAGCATAAACAGGTGAATTGCATGTTAATCAACCGATCCAACATGGTGGAACAATTCAACAGTGTATAAAGAATCCATGTAGCCTACATCATGTTTTTTTCCTTTATCCTTCAATACCATTGGAGTAGAGACAAGGACATTTTTACTGAAACAATAAAACATTTGATACAACAAAATGTAGCTATTTTACATATGCATGTGCTAGAGGCTGAAGCCAATACTGCTGGTGTTGCTGACAATAGCCTAGGTCAAGAAGGAGAAGAGTGCTAGGCCCAGGGTAACTTTCCAGGTGCTACATGAGCTGGAGATTATAGAGCATTGCAAGAACTCTATGAGTTCTGCCATCCTCAACACAGAGTCAGAGACAACCGAGAGGAATCTATCCCAGTAGAAACTAAGGTATGTGTAGCCATTAGAATATTAGCTACTGGTACTTTTCAAACACCAACTAGGGACATGATGGGTGTGTCACAGGCATCAGCCTCCAGGATCCTGCACCAATTTCTGGATACTATGCTCATACATGCCAGTGAACACATATTTTTTTCCTCATAGTTCTGAACAGAGGGCCAGCAATATGCAAATCTTTCACCATGTAGCTCACTACCTTAAAGTACTGGGTTTCCATAGACTGCACTCATGTACACATTAAGGCACCACCTGGTGATCAGGGTAGAGTCTACATTAACCACAAGGGATACCACTCCATCAACTGCCAAGTCATGTGTAATGCCCAGGGATTTATCTTGAATGTGTGTGCTGACAACCCTGGCAATGATCATGACTCTCATATCTGGCACACATCACAGCTGTACCAGATGTTTGCTATGGGGGACATCCCATAGGGCCATTTACTGAGAGATGCTGACACCCATCAGAAGTGCACACATGCCTGTGGAAGAATTCAATAATGAGATACACACTCAAACTAGAAACATCATAGAGCATGTGTTTGTGCTTCTGAAGTCATGGTTCCAGTGCCTAGATATATCTGTTGGAGCCCTGCAGTATAATCCATGCACATGTACACAAATATTCACTGTATGTGTTGTGGAAACAGCTGCAGCAGTATCAGTGAGGGGAAGGGACACACATACCCTCACAAATGCCTAGGTCACTAAAACCATAATCAGAGGAGGACTCAGAGGAGGAGCCCCCAGCTGCTATCCCTGTAGTCAAATGTAGGTGTGCACAGTATGCCCTTGTTTGGCAAACAGACAATGCATAGCACACTCACTGACCACCTAGGAACTTAATATGTTTCTCCTACTCATATACATATAGCAAAATTGATGCCAGGCAACTCATACAGCCTTTACCTCTCCATGTATTGGCTGTGTACTGCTTGCACCAGACAGAGTCAGCTCTGAACTAAAGGTGTGTCAACTGCTGCATCTGTAAGTTAACTTCGGAACCTAGCATGTATTCTTTAACAATATTATGGCATATCCTTGTATTAGTGGTGGATTTGTACAGAAAGCATCTTAATATGTGACACCAGTGATTTATATTACTTATATTTGTCCATTAGTAATCAGTAGGCCTCGGGCATGAAAGATTTACACAGTCATACCTCTGAAGAATTGTGATGGTCCCTGCATGGCCTCAGTTTAGTAACATACCTTTGCACTGGTAAATCATTGAAGACAGAAGTTAAAAAGCGATGATACACATTGCAGTTTCAGACTTCAGATTTTTTTGTGTCATAACAGTAACTGAGCTTTGTTCCTCCCCAGAAAGAGGAGTGTACCCTTGTTCCTGCCATAACAATTACTCAGCTATGCTATCCCCAAAAGAACAGTATATTTGTGTTTGTGCCATCCAACCTGGACTTCATTTGTTGGCAATTGCATATAATATTATTCCCAGTTAAAATTGCCTCATATGTTAAAGCCAGTGATATAGAATGGCTTACACACTGTGCATGTGTTAGAGAACTGATGAAGGATCAAGAAACACAGAAAGGTAACACAGAGCTGTATATTTGTAAGGAAAATTATATCAGGTTGTGTGATTACTAACTGCTCTAACTCCAAATATAGTAAAGAGAATGAAATATACAAGTCACAGCTGATGGTTTGAAAACAGTGTACATTCTGATGCAGTTGGTTATGTGAAGAATGTGAAGAATGACTTTCCATTTTGTTGATGCAAAGCTTTGTGTGGCCAAGAGTACTGAGGCATCCCTCTTGTTTACTGAAGTTGTATTGGTAGGAGGGATCAAACCTGAGATATGTAGAAATTTGTGATGTAATCTGTCAAGTTTTACTGTGTTTGTACAGTGTTTGCATATGTGTTCTTTAGTTTTAGTACCTTTTCTTATTTGCCTTCTTTTAATTCCAGTTTTGTGCGATGCACCGTGTCCCAGCAAATGGTTTGGCTAAGCTTATCTTGTTTGCGGTAAACACAACATTGCTGAAACAAAAGAAAACCAGATTTCCTAGAAAGCAGACACCCAAAAATAGAAAACAGATACATTCAATTAATGCTCTTAGCCATTGTGAAAATCTGGCCTGGAGTACAGATGTGACTGATGTATAGTAGGAAGTATTAGCAATGTGCCTCATGTTTGTGCACTGCTTCCCGACGTGCAAACAGGCCAAGCTCACATGTGTGTACACTTTGTTAACCAGCATGCAAATCCAATATTCATTACACTAAGGAATTGTGTATTTATGGTATTGTATTATTGCTATGTACTGTCCTTTGTATAACATAAAACTACATGTGAAAACCTTGCAAACTAAGGGCATAATATAATATAATATAATATAATATAATATAATATAATATAATATAATATAATATAATATAATATAATATAATATACTATAATATAATATAATATATGTTATAACAATGCTACTACTTCTACTAATAATAATATCTTATTTGCAATACATTCATTTGCTCCCCCCTCAAAACCACACGAAACAAGCACTGCAACCCTGAGGTCTCCATTAACCTTTCCATACATATATCAGCCACAATATTTCTTCTTCTTCTTTTGGCTGCTCCTGTTACGGGTCGCCACAGCAGAACAACTGTTTCCATTTCTTCCTGTCCTCTGCATCTTGCTCTGTCACACCAACCACCTGCATGTCCTCTCTCACCACATCCATAAACCTTATCTTAGGACTTCCTCTTTGCCTGTTACCTGGCAGCTTCATCCTTAGCATTTTTTTTCCCAATATACTCTGCATCCCTCCTCAGCACATGTCCAAACCAACATAATCTTGCCTCTCTGGCTTTGTCTCCAACCTTCCAACCTGGGCTGACCCTCTAATTACTTATTCCTAATCCTGTCCACTCCATCCATGTCACACCCAGTGCAAATCTTAACATCTACAACTCTGCATGTCAAGATCTGACTCCTGCCTTTTTGTCAATGCCACTGTCTCCAACCCATATAACATAGCTGGTCTCACTACCCTCTTGTAGAACTTCCCTTTCACTCTTAGTGATACTCGTCTGTCACAAATCACTCCTGACACTCTTCTCCACCCACTCCATCCTGCCTGTGCTCTCTTTTTCACCTCTCTTCCACACTCACCATTACTTAGAACTGCTGATCCCAAGTATTTAAACTCACCCACCTTTGACACCTCTACTCCCTACATTCTCACCATTCCTCTATCCTCCCTCTCATTTACACACACATATTCTTAGTCCTGCTGACCTTCATTCCACTTCTCTCTAGAGCATATCTCCACCTCTCCTGGGTCTCCTCCACCTGTCCCCTACTCTCACTACAGATCACAATGTCATCTGCAAACATCATAGTCCACGGGGACTCCTGTCTGATCTCGTCTGTCAACCTGTCCATCACCATAGCAAATAAGAAAGGGCTCAGAGCTGATCCTTGATGTAATCTCACCTCCACCTTAAACGCATCCGTCACTCCCACAGCAGACCTCACCGCTGTCACACTACCCTCGTACATATCCTGTACCACTCTTACATACTTCTCTGACACTCCCGACTTCTTCATACAATACCACAACTCCTCTTTAGGCACCCTGTCATATGCTTTCTCTAAATCCACAAAGACACAATGCAACTCCTTCTGACCTTCTCTGTACTTCTCCATCAACACTCTCAGAGCAAACATCGCATCTGTAGTGCTCTTTCCTGGCATGAAACCATACTGCTGATCACTAATCATCACCTCCCTTCTTAACCTAGCTTCCACTACTCTTTCCCATAACTTCATGCTGTGACTGATCAGTTTAATCCCTCTGTAGTTTCTACAGCTCTGCACATCACCCTTGTTCTTAAAAATCAGTACCAAAACACTTTTTCTCCATTTCTCAGGCATCCTCTCACTTTCCAAGATTTCATTAAACAATCTAGTTAAAAACTTCTCTTCATAGCTATCCTTACTTCCTCCTTGCTAATCCACTGCACTTCATGATTCACTATCAGCACATCATCCAACCTTCTCTCCCTCTCATTCTCTTCATTCATCAGCCCCTCAAAGTACTCTTTCCATCTGCTCAACACACTCTCCTCACTTGTGAGTATGTTTCCCTCATTATCTTTTATCACACTTACCTGCTTCAGATCTTTACTAGCTCGGTCCCTCTGTCTAGCCAATCAGTGCAGGTCCTTTTCTCTTTCTTTAGTGTCCAACCTTTTATACAACTCTTCATACACCTTATCCTTCACCACCTCTCTCTTTGCCATGCACCTCATCTCCTTATACTCTTGTCTACTTTCTTCATCTCTCTCACAATCCCAGTTCTTCTTCACCAACCTCTTTCTCTGTATACTCTCCTGTACTTCTTCATTCCATCACCAGGTCTCCTTGTCTCCCTTCCTCTTTCCAGATGTCACACCAAGCACCTTTCTAGCCATCTCTCTTACTAGCTCTGCTGTAGTTATCCAGCTGTTCGGTAACTCTTCACTGCCACCCAGTGCCTGCCTTAACTCTTCCCTGAACATCACCTCACATTTACCCTTTTTAAATTTCCACCATTTGATCCTTGGTGCTGCCCTCACACTCATCCTCCTCTTCTTGATCACCAATGTCATCCTACAAACCACCATCCTATGCTGCCTAACTACACTTTCCCCTGCCACTACTTTAGAGTCTCCAATCTCTTTCAGACTGGCCTTTCTACATAAGATATAATCCACCTGTGTGCATCTTCCTCCACTCTTGTATGTCACCCTATGCTCCTCCCTCTTGTTAAAATACGTATTCATCAGAGCCATATCCATCCTTTTCGCAAAATCCACAACCATCTGACCTTCTGCATTCCTTTGCTTAACACCATACCTACCCATCACTTCCTCATCCCCTCTGTTCCCTTCACCAACATGCCCATTGAAATCTGCTCCAATCACCAGTCTCTCACCCTTGGGTACAGTCATCACTACTTCATCCAACTCACTCCAAAATTTTTCTTTCTCATCCATTGCACACCCAACTTGTGGAGCATATGCACTAACAACATTCATCATTACACCATCAATTTCCAGCTTCATAAACATCACTCTATCCACTGTTCCTTCAGCATAATGCCTACGCCATTTCTCCTCCCATCCACACCATGATAAAAAAATTTGAAACCACACAATATACCAACCTTCCTTCGGTCCATCATATCAGTTAGCTCTCTCCCTATACCAGTCATACTGCCAACATTCAAAGTTCTGAGCCTCACTATCATAGTCCTAGCCTTTACCTGCCTACGGGCATGCCTTCCCCCTCTTGTCCTCCTTCAGCCAACAGTAGCCCAATTTCTGCCAGCACCCTGTTGGCCAACAGTACTGGTGGCGGTCGTTGTTAACGTGGGCCTCGACCGATCTGGTATGTATATCTGTATTGTTGTCTGCATGTATGATTTGTTAAAATTTTATGCCGGATGCCCTTCCTGACGCAACCCTCCCCATTTATTCAGGCTTGGGACTGGCACAAAGAAATGCACTGGATTGTGCATCCCCAGTGGCTGGGTTATATCGGACACAATACAAAGTCTTATATATAATGCTGTGTGCTCACTCATGGATAAGGCCATTTGGTGGTGCTCACAGACTTGCTCTGCAAAACTCAGCCACTTGGTGGTGCTTGCAGCCTTGCTCTGCAAAACTCAAACAGCCAAGTTACACAGCTAGGCTTCCAAACAGCCTACTGCTATTAGGCTACTAGCATCAGATGACCCTATGAAGCAATGTACCTATATAGCCCTCCCAACTTCTTTTCTCCCACATGGCCTGACAATGTCATCTACTATATGCTCACAGCCTTGCTTTGCAAAACTCAAATAGCCAAGTATGATCAGTCAGGGTACATGTTGTTACACAGCTAGGCTTCCAAACAGCCTACTGTTATTAGGATACTACCATCAGATGACCTATGAAGCAGTGTACCTATGCAGGCCTCCCAACCTTTTGTCTCAGACAGATTGCCTGCTGATGTCATCTACTATAAGTTCACCTGCAGTCCTATTATACTTGTGCCATGGTGTGTGTAATATGTACTGTGTTATGTAGTCTATGTCCTTAGATAGATATGAGTTCTATTCTCACTGCAGTCAACTGTGCGCATGTTTGTGTGTGTGTGTGTGTGTGTGTGTGTGTGTGTGTGTGTGTGTGTGTGTGTGTGTGTGTGTGTGTGTGTGAGTGAGAGAGAGAGAGAGAGAGAGAGAAAGAGAGAGAGCAGTTGCTGGACTTTACAGTGAGCCTTTTACAACAGCCTGTGGGACACTGTTATCTTGTCCTCAACAGACACTTCTGATGTCGTCATCTATAAAGTGTTGTCTGGCACACTCCACGTTGGACTTTAGCCATGGTGCTTGTATTAAATACTGTGCTCTGTAGTATGTGTAATTAGATAGGTAGAGGTCGTATTCCCATTGCAGTCAAATGGGAGGTTGGTGTGTGTGTGTGTGTGTGTGTGTGTGTGTGTGTGTGTGTGTGTGTGTGTGTGTGTGTGTGTGTGTGTGTGTGTGTGTGTGTGTGTGTGTGTGTGTGTGTGTGTGTGTGTGTGTGTGTGTGTGTGTGTGTGTGTGTGTGTGTGTGTGTGTGTGTGTGTGTGTGTGTGTGTGTGTGTGTGTGTGTGTGTGTGTGTGAGCTGTTGCTGGACTTTACAGTTAGCCTTTTACAGCAGCCTGGCACACTCTTATCTTTTCCTCAACAGACATGGCTGATGTCATAATCTATAAAGTGCTGCCTAACACACTACAAGTTAGGCTTGAGCTGTGGTGCTCACATTAAGTATGGTGCTCTGTAGTGTGCATACGTAGGTAGGTAGGGGTTCTATTCTCACTGCAGTCAAATGGGGGGGTTGATGTGTGTGTGTGTGTGTGTGTGTGTGTGTGTGTGTGTGTGTGTGTGAGCTGTTGCTGGACTTTATAGTGAGCCTTTTACACCAGCCTGTGGGACACTGTTATCTTGTTCTGGACATACACACATCTGTCATAAATGTTATACAGTAAGCAAAAGAAGCTACTGTCTAAAAGTACAGAAGTGAGAACCCAGATATGGAACTCCACCCTACTCAGCCTAAACAAGCAAATAAGACAACCTGTGCAATGTCTAACCCCAAGCCTTCTTTCCTTTTTTTTTTTTATTACTTATTTTTCTTTCCCCCACAGCACAGCATGGTAGGTCTGGTCCATGGGATCCACCTGCCCCTGCTTAACTGGCTATGGCACCAAGACCCACGATGTCTGAGCTGCAACCTGGTATTGCCCCTGCACTCAGGTATGTCTGCTCCAAAGGACAGGCCTGTGGTACCCTCTGGGAGCAGTGGCAGAGTGACTGATTTTATTATCAAAGAAGAGCTGCTGCGAATGGTTATTAGGATTGTGTGCCACACTTTGGCTGCATGCCTATGCTAGATGGAGACACTGCTCTCCATCATTCTGCTCAATAACACATGGAGATGCAGATGTCAGATACTGCAGTCATTGGTGCAGTGAGGGGACAGTGATGACAGTCCAGTGGGTGAGGACTCGATTATCACTGTTACCAGGTTGACATCCATGGGTTTTCAAGGGCCACACCCTTACCCCAACCATGGTGTTCACCCACAACTTGTGTTCTTTACTGTCCCTGTCTCTTGACTTGTATGTCCTGTCTGTCAACAATTGCTTCCTCACCTTGCCAAATTACCTACCTCAAATATACCTGTGTCCTTTCCCCAACATCTCTCTCTCTTCATAAAAAAAAGGTAGGGCATTTGTTCCAAAAAAAGAAATTGTCCCATACGTAGCTCTCCATGTCACACACATCTACTTGACACACTTGATTTGGTCCATTTGGCTATACAACATGATTATGTTGTTGTCACCTCTCTCTATGGCTAGCTGAACAGCCCAAATTCAGCTAATCTTGTGTACATACAATCAGTTTTTCAAGTCACATTCTCAGTATAAGTCATATATTCACAATACATGCATGTGTTGTCCATCCCCCCAAGCAATAAAACTCTGTGGGCTCAGTATTTTTTACACACATAAAACAAACACACTGCAAAGTGTAATATATAATGTGCGCTCTCTCATAGACAGGGCTAGTCAGTGGTGCTGACAACCTTGATCTGTTAAACTCAAACATCCAACTATGCTCAATAAGGATAGTTAAGTTTTTAAACAGCTAGGCTTCTACACACCTAATGTGCCTATGCAGGCCTCACAACCTCTTGTCTCCCACATGGCCTGCTGATGTCACTGACTATAAGTTGATCTGCAGACATGTAAAAGTCAGACATGTGCCATGACTCTTGTGTATAGTACTGTATTCTGTAGTCTGTGTAATTAGATAGGTAGAGGTTTTATTATCACTGCAGTCAACTGTGTGTGTGACAGATTGTGCTTGATATTACAGAGATCTTTTTATACCAGCATGCAAGGCACTGTTATCACCATATGCCCAAAAGACAATGCTGATGTAATCAGCTATATCAGATTATTGCATATCTAACCATCCCACTAGGCCATGATCAAACACTGGCCTGGTTCCCAACCAGACATCACACTAGGTTCATACAAAGTTGCAAAGTAGAGAAATGGTGACACGTATGCTTTGGAGTATGTCTGGTGGAGATGGGGGGGGGGTTTGAAGTTGCCCCAAACTGTCTGATAGCAGGTTGGTGATGTCAGTATGAGTGGCACCAACCACTAATAGTTGGTTACAAAGCTGAGCTTTAGATGTCTGACATAGCTAAAGAAGTCCTTCTGATTATTTTTAGTGAGGGATGCTACTTTAGGTTTGTATGTCACTTTAGAGGACTTTTTAATATAGCTAATTTCCCTGTTCAAGCTGCGGAGGGTGTCCTTACTCTGCTGAGTCTGTTCCCTCTTGTTCTTCAACATCACTTTCTTACACTTGTTTTATAACCTATGTATGCTTGATGCCCACTAGGGTGGCTTGTTTTCTGTGAGGAACTTGGTTTGATCCATTCACGTTCAGCTGTTTATACAAACCATTTGTGTACACCTCTTAATAGCAGTCATTGCTGACAGTGGCAGCAGGGGAGTTGCAACTCTTTATGATATTAGTTAGGATCCTATAGTTTGCTTTGGAGAAATGTTTCATTCTTTCTGCTCCTCAAGGGTTATCAGGTATGACTTGTGAATGTGAATGAGACTGAATTGTGATCTGACCTGTCCAGGGGGGGCAAAACACAGGGGTTAGTGCAGAGAACCACTATGTTGGTCAGTACTATGTCTAGGACATTCAAGCCTCTTGCTGGGGGTACAGACTATCTGTTACACAGCATGTGTATTAACAAAGTCCTGGGACCTTAGTGTGAGTGTGTTTGTGCCCATATATAACTCCAAATCAATGGAAGGATAGTTGAAATCACACATGGCCAAAGTGTATGGCTGTCTAATGAGTGACTCAGTTAGGTACAAGCAGGCAGAGTGGTTCTTGTGATTCAGGGTGGGGGACCTGTAACTATGTATGATATAGAAGGGGGGTTTACATACAGTTAGCTGGAATTGGAGTAATTCTACAGAGTCATACTCTTTGACCAGTCTTGTGGTGTCTTTGTCTTTAATGAAGTTGCATACACCTCCACTTTGATTTGATTCTTTCATGCTCATTTTGACGTGAATGTGTGGAAGGCATTGTACCCTTGTATGGCCAGGGTGCTTTCTGTGGCCTTGAACCATGTCTTTGTGTCTGGGCAGACATGGGCATCTGCCAAGGCAAGGAGTTCTTCCAGTGAGTGCAGGTTGATTTATTCTCCATGCATTAAGCAGTATAACTTTCAATTTATCTGTGGTGGATGCTTTTATGTTGGGACTTTACTTCTGACATTGCCTAAAAGGGCCACTAAGGGCAGAGCAAGCACCTTTATATAGTATGGTGCGATACATCTCCAGTCATTCATTGCAACATGGACCATGAAAGAGTCATAATAGTACTTGTTGAGAGACGTGAGTGCATGCATGATCTGATGGACCCTGGCACCTGTCAGGCAGTTGATGGTGACCTTCTCCTTGTACAGCCTGGCAAGGGTGACATCTGTTTTTCTCACTATGGGGTTGCTTATGAGCAAGACATTTGGTTTTGAGGTGTTTTGCCTGAGGGGGCTTATTTGCTTAGACACTGGTGTGTGTATTATTATGTGTAGTGGATTCTGCTAGGTATGCACCGTGTGCATCAGGTTTGCACCTGGGTGGTCTCCACTTTTTAGTTAGGTTTAAATGTGAGTACCTCCACTTATGTGGGTTTATGTGTTGTGAGTTTATCTGCAAAAGGTGAATTATGTGTACTGACAACATGTTTGATATCTGTTTTGTTGTTATGTGAGATAATTAATTCCAAATTCAGTATAGATCCAGCTCTCATATGTTATATTAGTTTGTTTAGCAGTAACTGGTTGTCCGTATACAAGAGGCAATTGATCTGTTACCTCAGGATGCCCATGTCCATCAGGCTGCCTGGAGAAATGGTGGGAAACTGTCCATCCATTATAGAAGGTATATATTGTAATAAGTAGTGGGGAGTGGGCTAGATGGACCAGGTTTTAGTGTAAGACTAACAAAATGCCTATTCTGTGGAGGGCTAGGGTTACAAAAAAATGGGTCAATGTTTCACAATGCACATCTGAGTTGCTCGCAGGGCAGCAGTGCAAGCTCTAAGTAGCTATGGTAAACTGAGTGCAAACACCCGAAAACACAACGCTGGAATACAAATGAAGTTAAACTATTTTAATCAAGTAAAACAAGGGAAAGGCCAAAAGGGAGCCTTATTACAGTAATCCCCAAGTCAGATGAGTTCTTGGCTGCACAAATCTGCCACAACAGTGAGGGGGGCCTTCTAAATATGAGAGGGCTGGTTTTAGTGCTCCAATTATACCAAACAGTCTAGATTCAGCAAGCCTGACTTAAGCCTATGCTATAAAATGCAGACGTCCTAGAAATCCAAATTGCAGAAAATCGCAATCACAACAGAAGAACAAATATTTTAAATAAAGCAGCAATCCAGTAGAATACTAAAACAAGAGTGTAGACAGCAAACCTTCCTAGTGTGAAATAAGTGATCTTGAACAGAAGTGCATAAAGCAGAACTAATACACTTTCTGAATAACAGACACAATAAGCCTTCAACCAGCAAATCCCATCTTAGAAGGGAGTAGGCTATCCTAAAAAAAAATGCAGCCACAGAAAAATAATTAAAAAAAAAATTAATGTCTCTAGCACTTCGGTCAAACACAGCTTTCAAGGAGTATAATTCTTAACACCAGACCATCACAATATATAACACAAAATTAACAACCTTAACAATTAAATACACATCAATTATCAATCAATTCATTATTTCCAGTTGCACTCAGTGTTTAACCCCTTAGGAACTAAGGTGATAAACTTTAAAATACACAAGGATTCTTTACTTAAAAGTTTGTCCTTAATAACAGAAACTTCCCCTACATTCAGTGTAACTTGTTTTAGAATACACCCTCTATGTCCTTCAGCATTGCCCTAGTGAAATTTTTAAACGTAAACTTAAGGGACTTTCAACACAACCTTTATTAATGTCTCTAACATCCTCCTGCAAACTGGTTTTAAAAGATGTCGGACTTTCTCTAATATAAAACAGGTTGCAGCAGCATCAAAGAGCATAAACAACTCTTTCAGTGTTACAGGTAAAATTATGCTTAGGATTAAACCAAGTCCATTAATCCTATTAACATTTTGTACCAGTAAATTGCATACAGAACACTTATCACAAGTATATGTACCCAATCTAATTTTTACTAATTCTTGAATATTAGTAACCAGATAAACAAATTTAGCATGAGCTAAAAAAATCTGATAAACTTTGACATTTTTAAAGGAAATATTGGGATATGTTTTAATAACATTAACCAAATGTTTGTCCTTCAATAATAAGGGCCAGTAATATCTTAACAATTCCGCTACTTTATCACTTAAAACATTATATATAGTCACAAAATAAATATATCTAACATTCCCATGTCCAATTTCCCTGATATAAATAGTTGTCTCTATTACAATTCCCATCATTATTTCCATAAAATATAAGGGACCTGTCCTTCTCAGATTCTTTATTATTAATTGTCAACTTCATTCTATCACTAATGACTCTAGTAAAATAATCATAAACATCCCCTTTAGTATAAGCCTTGCTAGCAAACAAAATACAGAAGTCCTAGAAATCCAAATTGCAGAAAATCACAATCACAACAGAAGAGCAATCATTTTAAATAAAGCAGCAATCCAGTAAAATACTCAAGCAAGAGTGTCGACAACAAACAATCCTATTGTGAAATAAGTGGTCTTGAACTGAAGTGCTTAAACTATAACTAAGAGATTTTCTGAATAACAGACACAATAAGCCTTCAACCAGCAAATCCCAGCCTAGAAAGGTGTTGGCTATGCCCCCTGTCACAAGAGTCTACACAGCAAACCTTCCTAATATAAAATAACTGGTTTAGAGGCCAAGTGCTTAAACCATAACAAACAGACTTGCAACAACAAAAGTAATAAGCATTCAACCAACAATTCCCAGTTAAGAAGGGCAGAGGCTATACTCTCCTCTATCCATAGTGTAAACTACAAATCTTCATAATGTAAGACAACTGGCTTGAAGCCCAAGTTCTTAAACAAAAAGTAATAGGTTTAGAATCACAGTTACAATGTAATGTGATATCAGACAGATGACAGTAACATGTCTGTTAATCTATCACACACATCATGCCATGGTTACTAGTCCCTGTTTTATCTTGATGAGAAAGCCCTGTGGTCTGTCCAGCTGCTGCATGTTTCTGGTGAGATTCCTGCAAAAGAGAGCATTATACTGTATTACTGTTCTGATGAGGTTGACTACAGTGCTGTCATGCAATCCTGAGAGCTGCATGTGATGGTGTGTCTTATGATATGCATCATATGTATGTACTGGAAAACACTAAAGAGAAAGATTATAAAGTAATGACATGCACTGCAGTAACTCACTTTATAACCCTTACAAGAGAAGACACTAGAAAGTGCTGTCATGATGATGCTATCAACTGTAACATTTGTCAAAGCAAATATAACTGTCAAGTACAATTATCAGTTCAACAGCACAAATGCAGATATACTAGGCACTAATGTAGCTATGCACCCTGTGCATCAGACACAACGCTTTTGTATCCCTGAAACCAAAGGAGAGAAAACAGGGATATGGCACAGTTATCATTACTTGCACAGGGTGCTGGGGAAAGGAGGCCTAGGCTGACACAAAAGGTCGGTGAATGTGTGTGAGGGGAAAAAGTGAAACAGGCAGGCTGTGTGTGTGTCTGTAGGGGTCCTCCATGTGACATTGGTGTGTGAGAGTCTGCATGAATACAGTCAATCTCAGTGCAAGCTCTACATCTTGATATGTTGGACAGGTGTGAGTTGTGCATGGTAGAGGTGGCAGTTCATTGTTGTCACCCCTGACCATGAAAACTAGCTCTGCCAGGAGTTGCACTGTCCCAGCAGGTGTTCCATTACCAACACTGCTCATTCCATGAAAGACACCCCTCAGTCCATCACAGACATCCCTTGTTCCAATGTCTCATTCATCTGATCCAGGGGATAGGTGACATTGTGGAGGCAGTCACTCATGCCAGATTGTGCCACATCCATAACCTGGAGAATTTGTCTGGAGCAACATTCTGAACAAGCCTGTGCCTCCATTATGGCCTTAAACATACATTGAGTGGCACAGGAAGAGACAATTGCATAAGGTGTCTACAGCCAGACTCAACAGGCACTGAAGGCACAGTAGCCACACTACCCTGTTCAATTTCATATCCCTCCACTTGTCATATATCTGTGGGCAGAGCAGACTGGGTAGGCATAGGCCAACTAACTGTGTCTGGGGAAAAATAAGGGGTGGCTGGGTGTCAACCTCTGTGTCAGATTCAACCTGTGCACCGCCCAGCTGTGCCTCAGTTTCAACATCATCATTATCAGTGTCTGATGAGACACTGACATCAGGTGGTACACAGCCCACACTCCCACTGTCATGATTACCTGTAATAAAAAGGGAGAAACACACGCATACATTAATACCTGCACTACTATGTTGCAATACATGCTATACAACTAACAGTGCTACCAGTATTAGAGACAGCACAGCAATATACACAACAGACCAAAAATTACACATTAGATTACTAGAAATTGATCTGCAGTACTGAAATAACGTGATTTGGCTCACCACCTGCAGGAGGCCTATGGTGCTGGATTCCTGATGGTCCTGAAAGAAATTAAGTAAGAGGTAAGGCAAACATCATCACATTTAACAGTTAGAACAGGAGGTACTACAGGTTCCCCTGTCTATCTGCATGATGTTTTACTTTAACAAGTACATGGCTGACAACTCCAAACTGAGCTTATCACTGTACCAATATTTAACCCCCCCAAAAAAAAAAAAAACACAAGTGACACAGTAGTAACTTTTATTTCAATTGCTTTACTATACAACAGTATTGAACTAGTCATATAACATTGTAATTTCAGTTTGCTGAACCACTTCTTTTCTCCGCGCTGACGTCACCGATGTATTCCCAATGCTCTCCTCCAAATGAGTAACCGATCCTCAACATTCATGGACAGGTTCCAAATTTGAACATGTTACTGGGGTCCTTGGCCAGGAAAAGACATGGCCATTTACAAAGTCTTGCAAATCCCTTTCCAGTTTACTTTTCTAAATGTTCAAGAGACGCTGCTGGAAAGTGATCATTTTTTCAGTATGTTCATCAAGGGCAGTGCAGAAAATGCTTTCAGGTAAAGATGTTTTCAGTCTTAGCTGCCTTTGACAAATGGCAGCAACTAATTCTTCCTCAAAAGGAACATATTTATAGGAGACAGATAGTCTTTTTTATGAAATTTGTGGCTGACTTACTTATTTTATGGAAAGGTCCTAGTGAATTAATACCACAGTTTGTGGACTATTTACACACAACCACAAGCTTTTTAAGATTTACATATCATTTTTCATATACCTCCATGGATTTTTTGGATGTCAGATTATACAAAACTCCTAATGGTCATATAGCAACTAATATGTATAGAAAAGAATGTAGAGTCAATGCTACCTTACATAGGGACAGCATGCATCCTAATATAATATTCAGGAATGTATTAAAAGGACAGGGTATGTGGGTCTCAAGGTTAGATAGTGCTCAGGATGTATTTGAGAAAGATCGAACTCAACTAACCAATGAGTTTAGAGACAGAGGATATAAATACAAAGAAGTCAACCAGATGACTAAAGAGGTTACTCAGCTTAGGCATACTAGTGCACAACCATTCTTGCAGTACAACACTAATACACCCTACACCAGTGACAAACAACATAACAAACAGCATGTAGTTAATTTTTCTATGCATTTTACTTATGACCATGGAATATTTTGTGATATTATTAAAAGGAAATGGCCAGTTCTTATGACAGAAGAAAATATTGGCCAGGTTGTAGGACCACAACCTAATTTTATTTTCAAGAATAAACATAATCTTAAACGCATGTTATGCTATAATAGATTAGATATTCATACTAATGAATGAGTTGGTTTTACATCAGCATGTGGAAGTTGTAATTTTTGTGCATACATAGATATACACCCTTATTTTACACATCCTGTTACACACTTTGAATATTCTAGTTATTCCAAAACCAACTGCAATAGTTCCTATGTGATCTATTTGGCAACTTGCCAATCATGCTGTAGTTTCTATGTAGGTAAGACTAAGAGGCAATTGAGAGATAGGATACATGAACATCTACTAGCCATCAAGAAGTATGATCCTAGAAATGTTTTGGCTACTCATGTAATGAATAGTGACCCTACCCACATGTTTAAATTCAAAGTGTTAGAACAGATAACAACTAATATGAGATTAGGAGACTCAAACAATATCCTTGAACAAAGGGAGACCATTTGGATTATTAGGCTACATAGTGATGCACCACCAGGGCTAAATGGTCCAGCCCCTTTAAAACCTTTTTTAAGAGGGCGGAGATTGTTTAAGTGATTTTTATTGATGCTTTTATGTGATAGGTGTTTTTGAAACCGAGTAATGTATATAATGATGTCATTTTAATGCATTTATGTGGTCTGAAGAAGTGCTCAGTGGGGGCTTGAAAGTGCTTACCGTATATTATTTAAAGTTTTATTACATCTGCCTTGAAGGTCGAGCGGATTTTTTGGATCATTTAATTCTATTTGTTGATTTCCTCTGGTACCTTTATTTCCACAGTAGCATTATTGGTTGTTGTCTTATTTGAACAGATATACTCTCAAATATATGGAGAGCAAGTATTACAAACTTCAAAGGAAGATAGAAGTCTTTTCCTTCAAAAACTGAAATTTCCCAAACTAGAGTTAGACCTGCAAAAAAAAACTTACCAAACCCATATCCATCAATGAGATAATCACAACAATCAAATACTTAAAAGTGCACAAGGCTCCGGGACCAGATGGACTCACCTTAGAATTCTACAAAGCATTTACCCCCTTGACAGCCAAACTACTATACTATATATTGAAATACATAATACACAATAAAATAAATGACATCCACTTCAATGCCTCTAAAACTATCTTTATATTGAAAGAATTTGCTGACTCCAAAACCTCTGACAGCTACAGACCCATCTCCCTTCTAAATCTGGATACAAAAATACGAACCTCAATACTTGCGAATAGAATGAAAAACCTGATAGACAAAAATCATCTCTCCAGAACAATCTGGATTTACACCACATAGACAGACTAGTGACAATGCACTAACATTAGATGTGTTAATTTCCTATGCAAACTGAAACAATACCAACATATATACAATGGTAGTAGATGCTCACAAGACATTTGACAGGGTCAACTTAGAATTCTTACTTCAAACACTACCTTACTTACCCAATGACTTCATACAGATCATCCAAACTCTCTAAAGTGATCCATATGCATCCCTATAAATAAATAAATAAAACATGATCAAATAGAATTCTGATAAAAAAATGGAACAAGGCAAGGATGCCCGTTATCACCCTTTCTTTTTAACCTATACTTAGAACCACTCTTTTTATATATTAAACGAAATACATACCATAACCCAGCCATCATTACATAACTTCAAAATATATTTCACCACTTTTGCAGATGATTTGAATATATACTGCATTACACCAAATTCAAATATAAACAAAATAATAACTGAAATTGAACAATTCTCGTTCATGTCTAACTACAAACTAAATTTTAATAAAAACAATATTTTCCTCTTAAAAACACCTAAACTTATCCCATTAATACCGCTATTGGACACAATAAAAATAAAGAAGAAACTAAATATCTGGGAATTACATTCTTCCTGAATAAACAAGATTTGCACCAATATGATGTAACTCAAATGACAAAACATATGCAAGATTGTAAAGATGGAACAACGTAAAGCTACAATTCATGGCCAAAGTATCAGTAATCAAAATGAATATCCTACCTAGACTAATGTATATTTTCATGACATCACAAATAATGATACATAATAGATTCTTCAACCAAATACACACCTTTCTAGCAAAGTTCATATGGGAACCCAAAAAAAAAAGAATTTCCTATCCAAAATTAACACTTCCCAAGAACAAAGGAGGGCTGAATCTACTGGATTTTAAAATTTACTATTCGATCATTAACACTAACAGAATACTGAGAATAGCTGAATACAATCCGACAATGAAAAACTGGTCTCCTCCTTGGGTGACAATTTTTTATAGATATATTAAAGCACTAGGTATCAATCCCAAAGTACTCCCATTCCTAAATCATAAAGAAATACAAACTTACAACATTATAGATCACTTAAAGTACTCTATCAGCATAACACAAAAACTCTTTCAATCTTTGAATTTTGGACAAGCCATAACAATACTACAACCCCTCCATAAAAACCCAAATCTAAAAATAAATAACAAAGTGCTAGACGTAGACTGTTTTCCTCATTTAAAAAATAAAACAATCCAAGATATCTACCCATATCTTAATTGCACAATACAGGAAATGAGGACTAACTTAACTATTTCAAAATCATAGATAATAATACTCAGACAAATCAAAGAACTGTGTTCCAGTGACCTCCAAAACACTACTATATCCAATAGTGACATAGAAACTTGCAATTTGCTTTGGAAAACTATTCCCACAACAAGGAAAACTATTACTAACTATAAAATGATAAGTGAGATTAAATTCCAGAAGGAGCTTCTTTTTTCTAACTACTGGAGACAACCAAAACCATCCATAAATGACCAGCAAATAACCCAAGCAATCAATAAAACACTGAAGATCATAAAACTTAAAAAATTAGCATACACGCAGCCCATGATCAATAATAATAATGCATACTTCACACCTGCAATCCTCCACAAATTCAATACATTGATGCCATCACTCTGCCCACACTGCAAGGACCAGATAGCCAACCTATTACATGTATTTTGGAGTTGCAAATGTGTGTACAAATTATGGAATTCCCTCAAAGTACAATTACAAAAAATGGGCTATCAAACATCAACATTAACATGGGAATTTACTTTATTACATATTCTCCAACCTAAAATCCCAAATGAAACAAGCAAATACACTCTTAATACTTTTTCTACTAATGAAATTATATACAGCTCTCAGATGGCTAGATCCGATAAATATCTCTTGAGAGGATTTTAAACAAATAGCTAAAAAGCATCTTTTAGCTCATAAAATAGCAATGTATAAGAGAAACCTAAACATGAAGTCCAGAGAACTTTGCAAACAAACTTTTAATATATTAGCATAATCAACCACATAACAATTTAGGAATACACTCTAATGGAAACTAGAAATTCATACAGGATTAGACAAGTAAATCATAGATCGGGTATTAAGAATATATGTGCTGTTTTGTATAACAATTGAGCTAACTGTGAAAGTATCTGTGTACATAGTGTAAATAGATGTGTTGTATGACCTCCACCTTATGGTATTAACCTTAATGTATAAAATATTCCTATGGTCATGTTGTAAAGATGAAAATGTCTGTGTCATATATAATTGCAAAATGAAAATAAAACTTATTGAAAAAAAAATAAAAGTAATGAGACACATTGCAGTTTGCAGCTTCACCACCTTCACATGATCAAACCAGTAGGATGCAAAACAAGGAAAGTAATAAGACCAACATAGTCTTGCTAGGGCCATAAGAGTAGCTTAGCCTGGGTCCACCCCCTTGAAAGAACATATACCCTTGCCTGTTCCATGACAGGAACCCACCTTTGCTCCCTACCCCAAAACAGCAGTCTATGCTTGTTTGTGGCATTCAACATTCCATTAATTTGATGGCAACTGCATATCATATTGTCTCCAGTAAATATCCTCACACACTTTAAGGTAAGTGATATAGACTGGCTTACACACTGCATGTCTCTAAATACTGGTCAGATAACTGATGAATGACCATAAAACACAGAAAGGTAGAACACACCTGTATATTTGCAAGGAATAATCATATCAGATTGCATGATTAGTAAGTGGACTACATCTAAGTATATTACACAGGATACATTTAGAAATAAGTCATGCCTTGATACTAGTGTACATTCAGTTGCACTTGGTTGTGTGAGGAATTACATCATGTATTTGCTGCAAAGGTTTTTGTGGGACAAAGATGGATGTCCCCCTCCTGTTTTGTAACAGTGCATTCCAGTGAGAGTCAGGGTCCAGAATAATGTCATATCTCATGTGTGCAGTTTCTACTGTGAATGTCATAGACTGATTTACTGCATTTCAACTAATTTTCCAATTTTTATACTTTTTTTTCCTTTTTTGTGGGGTGGCACTGTTTGTGCAATGTGCTGTTTAGCATAAATGGCTTGGGCTGTGCACATTTCATTTACACGTGCAGTGGCAGTGCACAAACTGCATAAATGGGCTACCCATGTAGCAGACAGGACCCAGACAGCCACACATATACACAAAATACATTCAATTAATACTATTGGCCATCATGCAAACACATTTCTCGGCAGACGCACTGCAGCACAATGTGTTTGGGAGATTGTAAGTGATGTTGCAAATGTAGAAACATGTAGAATGCTGCAAATCCAGAAAGTGTGCACTCCAAGTAAGATCGGTATCTGCAACTGGCAAGAAAACATTATTCTACATTGGTTTTGATATGTGATAGGCAAGGCTGGCATTCCTGGACAGTTTTTTTAGATTCCAAGCTCAAAGATGGGGTGTGCAAGAGCCCAAAGTGTTTGCTGGTCTCCTTGTCAATGAACATGGGCCCAGGCTTTTGCAGAGGAACTGTCATGGCACAGAGTACAAGGCAGAGGCATGGAATAATCTGTCTGGTGCTCTGACTAGTGCTATTGGCATCTCCCACACTGATGGACAATATAAAAACCAATACACAGACCTCAGGATGAGGAAGACAGATGCCATCAACTGTTGAATCAAGGAGAGTAGGACTGGGGGAACTCCAAAGATGTGTAAGTGTCACTGACAGACACCACTTGTCAAAGTTAAAAGCTGGATACAGTCAGGTCTGGTAAGCTTAATGGTATTCTGTTGTGTTCTGTTTTTTCTGTAACCATCACAGACCAGGCAATGAATGTGCGAACCCATGTCACTAGATTATCACAGATGCGAGATGCATGTTTTATGTATGCTTCCAACAGTAGGGTTATTTTAGCATTAAAAAGTTATGACTCATTTATTTGTTGCTTATACTGCTGTTTCAAACTGAGCATTCATTTCTTAACTGTAATAGGGAAGTATGCATGCATTACTCTGGAGGGCAAAACAACAGTTCATTATTACAAAGTAGTCATAGGCTGTGCCTTCAAAATCCACACTTCCCCAATATATTAAATATATATATATATATATATATATATATATATATATATATATATATATATATATATATAAAATATGTTAAGGTTTCATCAGTATTGCAATGTAACATCAGAGCTATAAAGCAGTGTTACCACTGGCTTGCTGTAAACTGTAATCAGTACATTTGGTCCACTCATATGTGCAGTTCATACACACATCAAGGATTGCTTTCAATATAAGACCCACATATGGATAAATAAACCAATAATAACAACAAAAACACACAACCCCCCCCCCAGACAGTCATAAGAAAAATACTGTACATAGCAGCATGACAGAATAGGATTGCACATTAAGATTGTCCTCCTTTGTTCATCTGAGTCAGGCAAGCAGCAAGCAGTTCCACATGAATAAGAAAATATATTTCTACATCAAAGAATAAAAAAAGAAGGTATTGCACACTTATCAGCTGAGCTATGTATTGTGAGTGAATATTGACTAAATAATTGTTGGCTGGTATCAGTGTTTATAAGTCTCAACACTGTTGGGTAGAAGGTGTTTAAAAGAAAACCAATTGCTGCTGAAACAAAACCACCAAAGAGAAAAACAGGAACTGGATGCACTCGAGTTTATTCTGGTACCTCGGCTTACACAGCCTTCAAAGGAATAACCTTCCACAGCAAATGCATCTTTTTATATACAAAATTCCTTAATTAATTAATTGAATAATTGTGCAATTACAACATTCACACTATTTTTGAAAAAGGGACCATACATTTAAATACTGATATATGGACAGAAGGGAATATTAGTACTGAGACAAAGTATGTAATACACAAAAACACAGTTTTTTTAAAAAAATATACTAATGCCTCACAATTCAAATAGTCAAGTTCATTTCCAAATTTAAGCCTTTTGGTTTTAAGGTACCAAAATTTAAAATGAACATACTTTCCAATTTTAACAACTTATGTAAAAAATTCCCAGTATTATAAGTATCAGGTCTGGCCAATGCACAGAAAAACAACGTATCCAATTCACCATTGTGTGTATTGTTGAAATGCTCAGAAACTGGGCTTTCCATCCTAACATTTCTAATATCACCCATGCGTTCCATAATCCTAAGCTTTAACTGACGTTTAGTTTGCCCTATATAATATTTAGGTGGAGTGCACCCACAACCAATTAAATAAACAACCCCACAAGATTTACAATTGAAAGTTTCCAAAGCCTGATATTTTATGTCATTTATGCAACTACCGTTCAAATTCATAACTTTTGAACAAATTCTACATTTACCACAGTTGAACATACCTTTTTGGGATGAAATCCCATGCTGCATGTTCATCCTAGCTTTTGATTTAAACTTCAGCTTTTCTTTTAAATTAGCATACCTACCAAATGAAAAGCATACTCTATTGGGAAATAGATGGCCTATTTCGTCATTCTGACAAACATTCGGCCAGAGAAAGTCTACTATATCCTTCAGGATGGGAGAGAATAACGAATACTTGTTAACTAGAAAAATTCTGTTCTCATCATTCAAAAGGAATTTATTCACCCTATTATCAAAAGTTTTATGCTTATTCCTTAAGAATGAATTAGGATTAAGTAGTCTGTCCCTGCTATTCTTAATAGAAATCTCAGAATAACCTCTTTCCAAAAGCCTATTTCCAACCATCTTAAATTCAGATTCCAAAAGCTTACTATCTGAAGTATGCTCAAAAATGCATTTAAACTCCCCATAGGGAAGTGCTTCAATCAGATGTATTGGGTGAGCACTGGTTGCATGTAGAAAATTGTTAGTTGCAGTAACTTTTCTGTAAGGTCTATATTGCACTTTATTATTCGTATCCACATATAATAGAATATCTAAGAACTGAATAGTACTTTTATTCAAAACATAAGTAAATTCAAGACCAAATCTATTATTATGTAAACTGGCAACAAAACCATCAAATTCCATAATATTGCCAGTACATACAAAAATCAAATCGTCAATGTATCTATAATAAAGTGCAACATTTTTCTGAAAGAATTCCAGCCTATACAGAAAGTTAATTTCAAAAAAGGACATAAATAATATCGCATAACTTGGGGCAAAATTAGCCCCCATTGCGGTGCCTTCTTTTTGCAGGAATATCTTATCCTCACAACAGAAATAATTATGAGTCAATGCAAATTCTAACAATAAAATGATAAATGAAGTACGTGGGCCCTCCCCCAAAATATTGTGAATAGCCTCCAAACCAAAACTAGTTCTAATGCTTGTATAAAGGGCCTTAACGTCCACAGTAGCCCAGTAGCAGTTGTTATCCCATTGCATATTCTTGACCTTGATACAAAAATCATTTGTGTTCCTGATGTGTGAAGAAACATTGGCCAATTCTTTCTTAAGATGACTATCCAACAGTATCCCAATATGTTCAAGAAACCCTCCACAGCAAGATACTATAGGGCGACCAGGAGGATCACAGAGATTCTTGTGTATCTTGGGTAGGGCATAAAAACTAGGATCTCTTGGGTTAACAATGTAAAGTCTTTTCACATCTTTATTAGTAAGAAAGCCCAGTCTCTCGCCCCTCTCTAATAATTCCAAAAGGGCTCTGTTAAATTCTGAAACAGGATTACTCGGTAGCTCAACATAGACTTGTTCATCTGATAGTAAATCATAGACCATCTTTAAGTAGTGTGCTCTATCCATAATTACCCAGTTCCCTCCTTTGTCTGCCTGACAAAAAGCATACTTATCACATACAAGTTGCATAGCTTTCAAAGCACCCCATTCATTTTTCGTAAGACTGAAAGCAAAATACTTCTCCATAAACATTCTGTATTCAGTTTCTACTTTCTTAAGTAGAACATTCTCAAAAGCTTTCAAAATAGCAGAATTTTTGGGTGGACAAAAGGAACTATGGGTTGGTAAAACAGGAACATTAAGTCTACCATAACCTGTCATAAACCGCCCAGAATCAACTGCACAAGACTCTAAATCAAATTCAGATACACTCATGTCCCCCTCCAGTAGAGCAAAAGTGTCTAAATCATAATCGTATACAGAAAGGTCAAGCAAAGGATCATCAGAAGCAGTACAATAATCAATACAATTATCAGAAGTATTCACAATATTAGTTTCAGCATTGTTCAAGTTACTAAATGTGTCAGTGATGTGACATTTCTTTTTTTCAAAAAAAGCTTTTAGATACAATTTCCTACAAAAACGCTTTATATCAATTAATAAATCAGAAAGAGCTGGTATTTTTGTAGGCACAAACTTGCTTCCCTTTAACAAAACCTGCTCCATATCTGAAGTGACCAAAAAATCACTTAAATTGACAATATGTGTAGGACTATGTAAAGCACTTGAAAAATCAGAGTGTCCCAACCTGAAAGTCTCTCTAAATACAGTCGAAACATGCCCTCTTTCAATATCTTCTGTTGCGACCCTTGCTTCTTGATTTACATTTACTGCCTTGACGAAAATTCCAATTCACTTGCTCTTCCATCTCTGACTGACCGCTGGCGTCTTCCGTGTTCTCCATTCTTTCAAACGATACACTTTTCCTACTAGTACCCGTATCAGAAGATGAAACAGACGAGTCTCTCACAGATCTGAAGGCTGTGTAAGCCGAGGTACCAGAATAAACTCGAGTGCATCCAGTTCCTGTTTTTCTCTTTGGTGGTTTTGTAGAAGGTGTTTAAGTATCTGGTGGTCCTGCAGCAGATACTCCGATATCTCTTGTTCAAAGACAGTTGTGTAAACTAGCCATGTGCAGAGTGAGAGGGGTTACAAATTATTTTGGATGCACATTTAATGCTTCTTGCTACAAAGAGATCCTGGATTGATGGTAAGTTGGTGCCCATGATTTTTTCAACAATTCACACCACTCTCTGTAGCTTCTTTCTTTCTGCTATTGTACTGTTTCCAAACCAAAGTATGAAGCTACAGGTGAGAATATTCTAAACTGCTCCTCTGTAGAATGTGGTGAGAACAGTAGGTGAAAGCTTTGCTTTTTTGAACCTTCTGAGAAAGTGGAGGTATTGGTGTTCTTTTTGACCAACTGTTCAGTTTTCACAGTCCAAGAGAGTTCCTCGGAGATGTTCACCCACAAAAACAATGTAGATTTGACCCTTTCCACCTCTTTACCATTTGTCAGGAGTAGTGAGTGTGTTGTTGGCCTTTTCCTGAAGTCTATAAGGATTTCTTTTGTTTTATTGACATTCCGGTCAAGGTTGTTCTTAGCACACCAGTCAATCAATGAGTAGATCACATCTGTAAGATCTTTCAATTTCCCCTTTGATGAGGCCCACAACCGTAGTATCATCTGCAAACTTAATGATGTGATTGGTGTATTTTGCAGAGTAGTCATTGGTAAGGATGGTAAACAACAGAGAGCCTAGCACACAACCTTTTGGAACACCGGTGTTGAGTATAATGCATCCTGAGGAGTTGAGTATAATGCATCCTGAGGGGTTGTTGCCTGCACATGTTTTCTGCGGTCTGTTCATCAAGAAATCGAGGATCCTGTTGCACATGAGCTTGCTAACTCCAAGATACGCACGCTTTTCAATAAGCTGCATTGGAACCACTGTACTGAATGCCAAGCTGAACTCAATAAACAACAGCCTGACATAGTTGTTTGTTCTTGCTAGATAATTAAGTGAGAGGTGGAGTTCCATTGAAATGGCATCCGCAGTGAAACTGTTAACCCGATAAGCGAACTGTAGAGGGTCAAAGGTGGATGGTGGGTTTGCGAGAGATGCCTTTTGACTAGCCTCGTAAAGTATTTCATGACATTTGGAGTTAGAGCAACTGGTCTGTAGTCATTCAGAAGGATAGATTAGATTTTTTGGGGAGAGGGACAATACTCATCACCTTGAAGCAAGAGGGAACTTTGCCAAGAATAAGGGAAGCGGTGAAAATATCAGTTAGAACTGAGCATAGTTGATCTGGACAGCCTTTAAGTACTTTGAACAGTATTTTATCAGAACCAGCAGCCTTCCTGGGGTTTACCTTTGTAAGTTGATATCTCACTTCACTGGAGTTAAAGCTGAGCACCTGCTTCTCCTGGTCCATAGGTAGCCTTGTAGCAGCCATGTTGTTCTCTTCATATCTGCCAAAGAAGGAGTTCAACCCATCCAGGAATTCAATGCTGTCTTCATACTGAGGTGACCTAGATTATTGTCAGTAATCTGTCGTATCCCTTGGCAGATACTCCTGGTGTCCCTCATGTCTACAAATTGACTTTGAAATTTATTTTCATATTCCCGCTTGGATTCTTTAATGCTCCTTTTTGGGTTTGCTTTAGTTTCGCTGAGACCCTCCTGGTCCTTGGCCCTGAATGCTGCATTTCTTGCCTTCAGGAGATCATAGACTTTGTTGTTTAGTCATGGCTTTTGGTTTGCTCTGATAGTGATGCTTCTGATGTCAGACACATTATCAACACACTTAGTGATGTAAGCTATTATTGCTTTCATGTAATCATCTGTGTTGCCTGTTTGTCTGACATAGCTGCCTGTTTGAAAATGTCCCAGCAGGTACTTTAAAAATAGTCTTGGAGACATTCCAAAGCCCCCTCATGCCAAACTTTGATCTGTTTAATTGTGGGATTTTCTTTGATTAGAGTTGGTTTGTAGGCTGGTAGAAGCATGATGGTAAGAGGGTCAGAGCTTCCTAAGTCAGGTTGTTGTATTGCTCTGAAGCCACTTTTGATGTTGGAATATGCCTTGTCCAGAATGTTTGCACCCCTTGTATGAAAATCTACAAATTGATAGTAGTGGGGTAGCACTTCTCTCTGCTTGATTAAAATCACTAGCATCCACATATGTAAAGTCTGAGTTTTTCCTCTGCAGCTCACAGATAGAGTTACAAAGATTGCTCAGGGGCACAGTGGTGTTTGGACCAGGTGGAGTGCATACCACTGTTACATATATTCCATTTAGCTCTATAGGTACATAAAAAGGTCTGCATTTTAAGGACAGGAACTCTAGATTATCAGATCAATGTGAATTAAAACTCTCACAGTTCTTACATGATCTTTCACTCACATATATGCAGACTCTACCTCTCTTGGCCTTTCCACACAAAGGTTGACATCTGCTTGCACAAAAGAGTGTGAGGCCTTCTAGGCTAACAGCACTATCATTGATCTTGTTATGCAACAACATCTCAGTAATCATCAATAAACATGTATTTCTCACCTTATTTTTGTGTAGAGTTCCAGCCTCAAGTCATGCATTTTACTGTCCAGCGAGTGTACATTTGCTAGCAGTATTGAAGGCAGAGCAGGCCTATGAGGATTTTTCAGCTTTATAGCAATTCCAGCCCTGCAGCCTCTTTTTTCTAGTTCTCTGATATTGTTTCTTCTTCTGTCTTGTCCTGAGTGTTACAGAACCTTCTATGTTTTAGCCACTTTAAGGCATGCTGGGTTAAAATAAACACCCCCAAAATTTCTGTGAGTATAGTAGGTCCCAGGAACTTTGCTGACTGCAGGGAATCTAGCCAGCAGCATGAAACTGCCAATTGCTTAATTTCTGCACTGTATACCATCACGAGCAAGAATTCTTTAAAGAAAAGAAAGGGGGTAGAAGGAAAGTGGTGGAAAGGTGAGTAAGCAGGGAGAACTACAAAGTGAAAACAAGGCAGGAATGTGCAGGAAGGATGTAGGAAAGAACCAGAGCTATCCATTTCTTCCAGAATAAAACATACAAATGTGGCTGAATTTGGACTGTCAGCCCAGAAAGGGGGTGACCACAACACAATTTGTTGTATAGAGAATTGTATAGAGAATTTGAAATAATCATGTGTGTCATGAAGTCACATGTGTGAAATAAAGAGCTATGTATGGGACGATTTTTTTTTTTTTTTTTTTGTGGGATAAGTGCCCATTTTTTATTTTTTTTTATATATATTTGAGAGAGAGAGGGAGGAATGTTGAGGAAGGATTGTAGGAATTTTTGGGTGAGGAAAGCTGGGCAGGTGAAGAAGCAATTGCAGACAAACAAGACAAAAAAAAAAAAAAAAAAAAAAAGCAAGAGACAGGGATGGTGAAGGACACATGCATAGCCGGCCTTAGGCATAGGCCAACTAGGCGGATGCCTAGGGTGCCACTCTGGTAGGGGCATTTTTCTAGTATTTATTTCATGTAGGTAGACCAGGATGGGGGCACCAGGTAGTGTGGTGGGGGGCACCATGGAGCCTTTTTGCCTAGGGCACCAGTTGACCAGTTGAGGATGGGAAATATCAGTCCCATGCATGTTGCCACTGTTGACAGTGATAATCTAGTCCTCACACAGTGTACTGTCATCACTGTCACCTCACTTTGCCTCTAGCTACAGTGCCTGATGTCTGCGCCTCCTGCAGGTGCTCTGCACTAGGAGGGAGAGCAGGTGCTCCATCCAGCATAGGAGTGTGCCAAAAGTGTGATGCACAATCCTACTCACCATCCCTGGCAGTTCATCACTGGTGATAAACTAACTCCCTCCACCACTGCTCCTGGAAGGAGCCACAGGCCTGCCTTCCAGGTCAGAACTACCCAAGGGGACGGGTTGTGCAGGGGTGGCAGAAGGTGTAATACCAGACACTGCACTAGAGATGCTGGGCAATGGTGCTATAGTCAGTGGAGTAGGGGAAGGTGGATAGCCTGGGGCAGTCCTACCCTACTGTGCTGTAGAAAAAACAAAAAATAAAAAAAAACACACACACACGCACACAAATAATGTAATACCCCCCCGCCCCCAAACAAATTAACATAGTAAACACCAAAAAAAAAAAAAAAAAAGAAAATGGTTGGGGTGAGATAAAATGGGAAAGCATTAGTAACTTCATATACTTCATATATGACATACAAAGCAGTGATACAATTATTTTACTCTATTCTTTTACCTTTACTTTTAACATCACAAACTCCTCTAACAAGTTTCTTCCTTACTTTTAAGACTACCCTGTTTATAACAGAGGCACACTATAGTACAGATTGTAGCCACCAATCGTTGATGTGTGCATATATTGCACATGTGCATGTTCCAATTATCACAATTACAGATTAGGAAAATGATGCAGAAAACAACAGTTCAGCACAGGTACCGCTCCACAGATATTTATTAAGTGCTTTCATCTAAAATAAATGGCAGACTTCTTCAGAATAAAATTACAAAGAAATCACTGACTTTAAATTACACAATTCTCCCCACTCATTAGTCAAACACTCACATAGGGACACTCCCTTAATGCGCTCTTAAACAAAACTCAGTTATTTAAAACCAAGATTATATAAAACAATACAACAGATGTAAAATATGAAATGCAGAAAACAAGTAATAAATTATAAAAAATGCACAGATTTTAACTAGCAAAGGTCCCACGGACATTCTGTCATTAAGCCCAGGTGGTTCACAGGCATTGGTTTTAATCTGCCACTTCAACTCTTGATACTCCAGGAAATCATCACTGGTTCCCCCTCGAGGGCCCAAGTCCACATGGTCAATAGCACAAAACATAAACTTGTGAGTGGAATAGATTTTAATATGTCTATAAAGAGCGTTATTCTCATTTTTATGCCCTATATCATACATGTGTTGATAAATCCTTTGTCTGAAAGCCCTCTTGATCTTCCCCACATAAAAACTGTCACAGGACTGGCACAGAGCCACATATACCACACCCTTGGAGTAGCAAAAGTATTTTTAGATGGTTTAATAAAACCAAAATTCTTGATTTTAATTTTCTCCTTATTAACTATAAATGGGCACTGTGGGCATCTCACACATTTAAAACTCCCACTATTTATTGGCATAACAGAATTTTTCTCCAACAACCCCTTAAAAGAAATGCCCTTTTTGTAAACAATAGCTGGCTTGTTGCCCAATAGACCGGCAACTGTGGGATCCATTCTAAAAATTCTCCAGTATTTCATAATAATCCCTTTAATATCATTGAAGTCTATATTAAAGGACAAAATCAAAGCTTTATGAAATCCATCAGTTGCACTGGTGGCCCCCCATGTGAGTACCATCAATTTCCGAGTAAAAGTCAGTGATTTCTTTGTAATTTTGTTCTGAAGAAGTCTGACATTTATTTTAGATGAAAGTGCTTAATAAATATCTGTGGAGTGGTACCTGTGGTGAACTGTTGTTTTCTGCATCATTCTTCTAGTTTGCACAATTACAGATTACAAAAGGTCATTTGTGCCACTGCTATAGAGGTATAAAATTACAGTCCAATAATGATGAAAACATAACATTATTGCATATTTGGGAAGTGCAGTTTTTGAATCCTCAACCGAAGACTATGCTAAAATACTTCTTTTGTCCTACAGACTACTGCATGCATACTTTTCCTTTTACAGATTAGAGATGCATGCCTACTGTTATTTGACAATATGGCACCATTGCTTTGTGCTACAGACTAAGGCATGCATAATTTCCTTTACAGTTGGAATATGAATGCTCAATTTGATACATATGTGTGTTCCAATTATACTAAATTCAGATTACAGAAAGTCATTTGTGCCACTGGTACAGAAGTATGACGTTACATTCCAATCATGAATAAATAACAGTATTGCATATTTGTGAAGTGCAGTTTTTGAACTCTTAATTGATGACTATGCTAATATAATGTACTGTTCTTTTGTCCTGCAGACTACTGCATGCATGCTTTTCCTTTTACAGTTTAGAGATGCATGGCTACTACTATTTGAGAATATGGCACAACTGCTTTGTACTACAGACTATGACATGCATAGTTTCTTTTACAGTTGGAATATGCATGCTCAATTTGATACAACTCTATTAAATACCAACTAAGTAGTTCTTAAATTGTAACGCTAGAAAATTACTATAAAAATTATTATTAGTAGTACAATTCTGTTTAGACAGTATTGTTCTGATGCATACATACCATATGCTTCTCGCATCCTTGCTAGATGCACAGCATGGGATCCAGCATTCAAAGCTCTATCCTCAGCAGCTGTGGAAAAAAACATAACAGAACAGAACAGCATTATGAATACCAGTCTTGACTATATTCAGCTTTTAACTCTTACAATTACTCAATGAAATTGATATTTACTCATCTGTGGGGTGTCATTATCTGAAATTCTCCAATTCAAAGCTCGAATGTATCCTGTTTTCTCCACTGAAGGTCATCAAAATGATGGCTGCATTGTTCATCTGTGTGGGGGATATCTATTGCACTGATTAAGGCCCTGGCAACACTATTTCAGGCTTCAGATTTATATTCCGAGCTGGAATATTCCCACTGCAGCAAGCTCATGCTCTCTAACTAAGAGTTCAACAAAAATCTTGAACTCCTAGAAACTCCAACACTGCACCTGAAAGCACACACCCTCTTCAGCAACTAAAGACATGCCTGCCATAGCTCAAGCTCAATGTCTGGTGAGCATTTCCCACCAATTTCAGTTTGCATGGTGCTGTGTCCTGGCTATTCCATACTCTCATGCTTACTGAGAGTGCAGCCATTTGAATTTGCAATATTTGAAAACATTGTGCATCGCATACCATAGCACAAACACAGTAGGGGAGAGTGCGCACTGTTTGTCTGACAGTAAGTGATGTGCAACAGTGGCAAACAAAGTGATTTCTAGCTGATTAGGTATACAGGCACTTGTGTAAATGGGCTAGTCAATTTTATCATATATATGGGTCTCCTACACCTGCAGCTATTACAACAACAAAATTGAAAAAAAAAAACAGTTGTGCCTCTAGCACTTTATTGCTATAATCTGCACTCTCACAACAGTAAAACAAAACTTGCACACCCTGTACTAAAATCCTATACCATCTGCACTCCACCCCTACACTTAACTCCTACTGCCACGAGATTAGATAGATGGATATATGCTACCTTAATAGTTATTGTAAGGTTCTCACTGTTAACCACAGCACAATGCCAATTATTGTGGTCGTACGATGCACAATATTAACTGAATGCATCTGGTTCATATGTGTGGCTGTCTAGGTGCTGTCTACTACCTGGGTGGTCCATTTCTCCAGTATGTGTGCTGCTGTGCTTTGCACAAAGCAAGTAAGCACAGCTACACATGTTTATGCCAAGCAGCGCACCATGCAAATACTGGCAATTAAAAACAAATAAATAAAAATATTTTAAAAAGTATAACATAAAATAAAACAAAAAAATGCAGACTGTCCACAGCTTCGCAGAATGTGCAGATATTTGCATCATATATTTGGTCTTTTTCTTGTAAAATGGATAGTTTATTGTGAAATCACTGAAGATTGCAGTCAATATAGCATGGCGTATATATTTGTGTTCTGTACTTCATATCTCTCAAAAAATACATGCTTGCCCTTTTCCCTGGAATGATCCATACTCACTATACAGGTTTCATGGCCAGTAATACCAAGGTGAGCCACAAAACCTCCCTATGTGTGCTGCACGTCATTAATATTAATGATGTGAGATTGCACGATGCCACACAATGCGTAGTATTATGTACACAAACACACCTGTGTAGACTCTGTGCAGAACCTATATGGAGTTTATTGCATCCAACAGATAGTCTACACATTGTGGTAACCTCTATGAATCCCCCTCGTACAAAAGATTCAGTACCAGATTCCAAAACAGTTGCTCTCGTTGCAAGTCTGCCCTGATTCTGAAAGGCTTGCTCTCAGTGGAACTGACTTACTTTGGTTTAAGACTTATTTATAAACAGGCTTACATTGGGGGTCAAATTCCAAAAGATCTGCTTTCAGTGTAAGTGGTCACTTACACTGAGGGCAAGTCTTTTAAATTGGGCCATCACTGTTAAAGAAGCAGGATTTTTTATTGTAGTGCTTTACCCAAACAGTCACAAGTACAGTATTTTCCAAAGGCATTCATTACTAGATATCAATCAAAAGCTGCAGAAAATATCAGTATTAAAGGTACCCCTTGTAGATTGTAGTACCTTTGCAATCCTTCTAGGGCATTCATTACCAGATATCAATCAAAAGCTGCAGAAAATATCAGTATTAAAGGTACCCCTTGTAGACTGTAGTACCTTTGCAATCCTTCTAGATCCATAGCCACTTACCACATTTTAGAACGTGTATTGCATTACATTTCAATGAAGAAATATTTGTTTTCAGATATATATTAGTGTAACTATCCTCAAAATAAATTATTTTATTATTATTCAAGCTCTCTTATGACCCATATTAGTAAGACATGGCTAAACAATATATTATGTGCAGATGTACTTCAGAGGCATGCCACTGATATTTTTACTTAATACCACTGAGGTAGAGGATGTCCTACTTCTTGTCTTTATTAAGTATTCTGTAATAAGCATCTGCAGTGGTATTACTGCAGGATTTAGAGAGCCATACCAACAATTCTCCTTTACTACTCAATCTTCACACCATGTTTCCTTTATAGATGGTGCATAATTATTTTAGGATTAATCTGAGTATTATAAAGATGACAGGACCTGATAATCTTCTGTCTGGTTTTGCTTATCTTTCTGAATTCTGCCTTTCCCACTGCTTTTGCCACTGCATAGCTAACTTGTATAGCACATATGCCATATGAAACATGGAAAAGAGTGGGCATTGCACTCTTTTCTCATCTTACATAGAAACAGTATCCAGCTAATTGTCTAAATAAGAAGTTGCACATTGATGGCTCATTTAATGTTTGTTAGACTGTGACATATTGGCATGATATTTCAAGATCTTATATAAAATACATTATTGCAAAGAGAGCCATTACCTGTGAAGCTTGATATCTTTACATTATTTTGTTTTGGTTGTGAGGCTGTCTGGAAAGAATATCAAATATTAGCAAGGTCATGATGAACACATACATCATTTAGAGTTTCTCAGAAAAAAAGAATAACATGACCACACATAACATGGCCTTACTGGTTTTAGTTACATGTGATTGCCCACATAGTGATGTCATTCCAAGGACAGTGCTCCATGATGGATCTCTGCAGTTGCAAAAATGGTGGTAAAAATGCAATTGAGCTGGCTTTGCGGTGAATGTGAATGAGACTAGCTGACATCAACTCATGGGTCATGTGCCTAATAGTATGGGTGTTCACACCTACTTCAAGGCACTTTATCATAATTACAAATCAGCCACAATTGGGAGCCCACAAAATGGCTCAAGGGCAAATAGACAGCTGATTTTGATATAGAAATCATATGAAAATTGGGTACTAGGACAGTCTGAACTGGGGAAGAGCAAGCAGAGTAAAATGCAAAGGATCAATGTAAAGGAAAAGTGGTGTGAGTCTGGAGAACAAGTTTTTCTTTTTTTTTTTTTTTTTTTTTTTTTTTGAGGACAGGTGTCAATTTTTTTTTTTCTGAAGAGGAGTGGGGGAGGTGAAATGGGGATGGCATGTACAATATATGACAACCCTGCTCACATATGAGCAAGAATAAGCCTCATAGCTAAGAATAAGGATGATAACACATCATGTTATTGGAGGAGCCCATACCCAATCACATTTATTCAATATCCATTTTAACAAGATAAAAAAATCACAGTCACCATTTTGCAGGAGAATGCATTATAGTGAGCAATGCAGAGAAGCAGAATACAATTAATATCGGAAAGTACTGTCATATGACGAAACTGGCAGCAGACAGGATAACAGGTAATGAACCTCAGTACTGCAGTCAGCACTCAGAGGGGCATTACAGCAACAGTGTCACACAGCAGTGGAGTGTGTGCTAACATTGTACAGGACATGGTAGGGGATTGGCAGGCTGGATAGTTAAACCAAATAGCAATCAGGGAATAGGCAAGATAGTTTGTATTCCTGTGAGGGAAGGTTTTAACCTGACATGGCACAGAGTACAGGCTGGATATGTTTCAGTCCTGTGGAGGGTTTACCCTGACAGGGTCAGAAAACTGACAGGAGAGGCTGCAGTCATGTGAAGGACCTTAACTTGGCAGCACACAAAGAAAAAAGCAGGCTCAATCACAATCCTGTTGTGTAGGTCTCTACACGCTGTATCATATGCATGCAGACAGCAAGTTATATCAAAGGAGATTGTGGTTTTCAGTATAACAGGAAACAGACAGTGACAATGGCACATATGTGAGAGACAGCAAGCATGGCTCACATGCCTGCAGCTGCCACAATGTGTCACTGTTTTAGAACAGTTGTACTGTAACAATGCACAGGTCTGTGACCACCATTAGGATGATAGAAACAGTTTAGTGACAATTGTTGGCCAACATAGACAGTTATAGAGAGAGACACACACTGATCTACATCCATTATCTACAGATGTAAATGTTCTAGCATGGGAACAAAGGAATGGCAGTGATGGAGAAGTTTACAGCTTTCAAGTTGGAGGCATTCTGTAAGTGTTACACAAATATATATACATATCCTTGAAAAAAGGTAAAGCTGATAGGACATTCCAGGATGAGATGTGGCAAGGACTGGTGTATGATATCAAAGCACTGAGCTGCCATAATAGGAAAATGAAGAAGATGAACCTCACCATCACAGATATGCTGTTGCATGGCATGACAAAGGTAGAGGAAACTGGAAAGAGTAGATTGACCACTGTAGGCAAAATGTCAACAAAGGGGTGTCTCAAAGAAATGCAAGGATTCCTGGCATCCCTTGCCAAGGAAAAGTGCATACTTGTTGTTGCATGGATGTGGGATCCAGGCAGGTGACAACTGCTCAAATGTCTGTGATGGATGCACTAGGAATTTAGTGGCATGTGCCATTCCTGTAGGACATTAAATTGCACATGTATTTGATGTACTTAGACAAATGCATATGCCTTTATTTCATCCTGGAACATGAGTGCTGTCATAGCAACAACCCACACCAGAAGGTACGCATGTGCCCATAGATTGTGTGTAGGATTGGCAAGTAGCATCCTGCATGCCACATGGTGGTGGGAGTCAAAATATGTACCACTATTGACACAGGTATTTCTATTTGTATGCATTCACAGATTTCTCTGAGAGATGATCCAGCACAACAGATCAGCACATCCTTGATGTCAGTAAGTCAGAGGCCAATGGTGATAGCTCCATGTACATGGCACAGTCTGATGACACAGTAGCACTGTTAGTAATGCTAACAGTGGAGCAGACATCTACATCATCCACAGCTAAGGTGACTGCAGAGGGCTAGAATGAATCTCTGGCAACACCTGTGTTCATTGAAGTTCATACTATTCATGTGAATCCCACCTCTGCTGCACAGGTGTTAAGAAAAAGGTATAAATGGTACAGATTGCCTCCAACTCATACAAATAGCACAGAAGACAGAGTTGCAGGTGACATCTTTGCACATGATTCTTTAACATTGTCTGACGTTAGTGTTATCCTTTGCATTAATCAGCTGATCTGCAGGGCAGTGATTCAGCACAAACAACCACTAATCACACAATGTCCAAGATGCTGAGTGTGCTATGTGATCTGTATAAAGACCTTTAACCATTGTAGGGATTGTCAGCTTTCTGTAGCTAATGGAGAGTGTCACAGCATATATGGACCTTGAGCAAGGATGCCTGGTAACAGTGATGGTGATCCAGTTGTCATCCATTTGTGTCCTTGTAAGTGCAGGAAACTGGTCATCAAAGTCATGCTAGGAAATGGATACATATTGCATATCGCATGACCACATGTTTTATGTGCACAAATGGTGCACAGTATTCTGGAGATGGCTTCACTGTCCAAACAGACTATGGTTCCCTTAACTCCACGCCATGGCCACTTCCAGTGATGTAACCATGGCTCTTTTGGTTCCACTGTGGGCACACCCCAATTTACAGGCAAATTATGAATATGTAATTCAAAACCATCAACCCTGCGAAGCACACTCCAATGCATTCATGGGTCATGGATGACAACATTTCCTAAGGACAGTACAGTAAGAAGACAAGGGGGATTCACACACACACACACACACACACACACACACACACACACACACACACACACACACACACACACACACACACACACACACACACACACACACACCTGACATAGCATGCCATCCATTGGACAGGATGCCTCCTCTTCTGACACTGCAGCACCACTTAGTGCATCCAGCCAGAGGGCACACCCAGCAAGAGACCAGCCTATGGAAGCTACACCCCATTTATGGATTGCCCCCCCCACACACACTTCTCCTAAGCCTACTATCAATTTGCATGGCCATTTTATCCACAATCATGACACATCCCCCATGTTCATATTTTCTGTCTGTAGTCACTGTGCTGATCTCTGCCTGTACAAGTGATAACAGTGCCCTGCCCAACATTGTGGCTGGTATGGGTATGATAAAGTGTGATGCACACAATGGCCAGTCAATGCACTGCAATGCATAGTCTGTGTACCTTATTACATGAATCAGTGGTACTGTAGTCAAACACCATAGTTGTGGACCAGATGCTACCTCTTTGCCAGTGTTATGATGTATTGTGCCTGCCTCTGCATTGCATGTAGACCTGCCACTATTTTTTACACCACTCTTTCTTAGCTACTTCTAAGCTGCTGCTCTAGATATATCAGGCAATTATACAGTTTCTCTGTGTCGTGAATGTTTTCATAGCACCATGATATTAAGCATTGCATGGACTACAGATATTTTGCTGCAGATTTCCTTTACATAGTGCAGTGCATCCCCAGATGTATTCAGGCAGCTGTAGCAGGACTTCAGCAGTCCATATAAATGTTCAGTAATGTTACACATCTGTGACAATGTAATGCTACATACCCTACACAACTGACCATTTTCTTCAGAATCTGATATATAGCCCAGATGACTGAAAGCTAAAACAAGCAGCTTACAAGCAATACCAGAAAAATAGATAAGAAATTTTCCTAAAAAGGTACTTATCTGAACTCTGAAATCAGCCCATATTGATGAACATACAATGCAACAGCAATGCTTTCAATCTTGATCAAACTGTGCCTAGAAGGAATTGAAGATGGCACAAGCTGACTTCCATCTTATATCACTAATGGCCAGATGTCCAAGTGGGATGGCATCCATCCAGGCAGCAAGAGGAAAGAGTTAAAAGACTGGAAGTCTCCCCAGCCTGGTCACTATTATTTCATTAATGAGTTACATCACTGAATGGCATTTCAAATGGCTTTTTATCAAAGATGCTGTTTGGCGAACCATTCTGACAGAGATCGCATTAAGGTGGAGATCAGGAAATTTGCCGTTTCTCCACTGCAGTGCGATCTCGGAGTTGGTATATTTAATTAATGTAGTGGGTATGGGGGGGTGGAGCCCCCCCACATGAGGGGGGGGATCAGTTAATGACATTTCTAATGAAATGCCATTTGACGATGTCTATCTTCAGTAGTATGATACAGACCCCACAGTCGTGTCCCTATAATTTCATCAGAGTTACATCACAGAGTGGCATTTTGAATGTCTTTTTATTGAAGATGCCATTCATTGAATGGTTCTGACTGAGACTCCATTATGGTGGGGATTAGAAAATTTGCCATTTCCCTACTATACTGCGATCTCAGAGATAGTATATATAATTAATAAGGAGGATTAATGAATGGCATTTCTGATGAAATGCCGTTCGATGATGTACATATTTGAAGGTATGACATAGACCCCAGCCAGTTACCACAACTTCTGTGAAGGAAGTTCCCGAGGGTCATTTCCCAACATAAGATGTACAATGAGAACATTTTCTGCTCTTATTTTCTATCCCATTTTGGGATGTAGAATTTGGGTTCCTATTACTTAGTCAGGTGATTGCTTCTTACATGGGGAAAGGGTTTAGGTCATGTTATTTTTGGGACTTTGGTCTTTGTGGCAATATTGTCATACACATAGAACACATGGTGTTAAGATTCAAATTGTCATAGGGCAGATCTCAGAGGGGAACATATTACAACTCTATAAAAAACACATTATCATTACACCCCATTATTTAGCACCAAATATGCATGTGGTCAGCTTTTTCAGTACATAGACTGTCCCTACAAACCACTATTCTGTCTGGCAGTTTAACACAGAGAAGTAAGGCTATGTGCTTCTAACAAGCTTCATTCTGAAGTCTGTAGCTTGTTTCCCCCATTCTGTAGTAGGCTGTTTTGACTTTGAGCAAGGCATTAATTGGACAGTGTTTCTGCCTCATCCATGAAATTATACACAGTGTAGTGACTTTACCAAGTTAACACTGCCTAAGTAAATTAATAAAAGGTACTCTAGGAATCATTTCTGTACTAATCCTAGCTGAGCAAGATCTCACGAACATTACTTTATATAGCAGATGGTCATCCCAGCATATTACACACTCAATTATATTTTATTTATTTAGTTTATTTTATTTATTGTTACATTTGTTAAATGGGTAAGTACATTGGTCCAAGGACACTTTTCAGGTGAAAACCATGCCAAAAAGGCAAATAGCAATTCAAACATAGTACTTATATCCAATGGATATATTAGTAAAATCTGGTATAAGGAATAGCATTTTCAAAGCACAAAATATTATAATACATGTAAACAGTGAATAACAATATAATTCAAAATGAATAATAGCAGTATAAGAAGAGAATATTCAATATTAACTAAAATGTGGGATAATGACTTAAGACCAAAGCATGTATAATACATTAAATATGCATGTTGATAGAAGACAAGAATCAATAATGAATAGTCGATATCTGCAGTGTGTTAGATGGATTGAAAGAGGTAAGATATACCAAAGTATGTGTTTACCTTTGAAAATATCTGCTACAGAGACCTTCCAGTGATTACTGGAGGGCATGGTGGGTTGGTGCTTCAAGGATCGAACACCAGTTTCCCAATGCTATGTGTTTCTTATAGAGTTGTAATATGTTCCCCTCAGAGAAACCCTACAACTCTCTGTTTGCGCGGTTTTGCGCACTGAGCAGCGTCGGGCAGCGTCGCCTAAACAGGTTTAAACTATTCCAGGCTCCACAAAGTCTGCTCTTCACTTTTTCCCTTAGAACTGTTCAAACTCTCAAAGTAATCACTCTATTCTCTTTCTAAAGCCCTGCACTTGCTCAGCTCTTATAAGGAAACACTAACTAACTAAAGCACTACACCCTCCTTGACTTCTCATAAGTATTAGGCTCCCAATTGGTCCTTCCTGATCAAGTGAAAAATCAGTTCCCTTCCCTAATCTGATCAGTAAAAAAAACAGTTCCATATACTAATCTGGTATGTCCAAGGGTCAGTTTCAGGGTTACTCTCCAGTCCAGCTGGTGAATCTGGGAATTTTGAGGCAATGTTACAATTGCCTTATGTACACAGACAACCCTCTCCTCCTTCCAACAAACTATAATACATGTGAGAGATGTAGTTACACAGCCAAACTGGAGGCAGAGCTCTCTCAACCCAAGATTGGCACAGTCAGTCAGGAGGAAAAGGTAACCACCCGCACCACAAATCCAGTCTCACACAGACCTATTGCATCTGCATACCCAACACATAAACACACAAAAACATACTCGGAGGCTCTAAATAAAAATCTGCCTAAACAGCAAAGACCTCCTAAGCAGATATCCAAGCAACAGCCACCCCTAAACAATACCCAAGAATCACATATCTCACAAAATCAGTGTGCCTCACAGTCACAGCCCTTAAGGCTAAACAACACACCAAATACACTTGTTATAGGGGACTCTATTGTCTGGCACACTGACGTTCCACTCACCAGACTGAACAAGGAGAAGGTCACTGTAAGCTGCCTGTCGGGTGCCAGGATCCGGCACATAATGCAAGCACTCAGGTCACTCCAAAGCAAGTACAAGTATAACTCCGTCATTGTCCATGCTGGTGTGAATGACCTGAGACGTACCTCCCTGGACTACATGAAAAGAAACATAGAGGAGCTCTCTGATCATGTAGCCCAGGCTGGTATGACCCTGACCTTGAGTAGCATCTTGCACTCACCAAGAATGATGCCACAGTATAAAGACAAAATGATCAGTTTCAACAATTGGCTAAAGTATTGGTGTCATTCAAAGGGGATCAGTGTCTGTCAGCCTGGGATGACATGCTCGACAAGCCACGTTGCTTCGCTAGGGACGGCTTGCACCTGTCACCCTTAGGCTTTCGTATACTGGCCAAGGCTCTTGCCACCCCCATAGTGCCTTTTTTAGGCAAGGCTCAAAGGACAAACCCACCTCCATAGACAACCCAAGGATAAAAGAACTAAAGGTAATGCTACTTAATGCCAGAAGTCTAAACCTCAAGATGCACGCACTTCAGGCTCTCCTCAGTATGGAGAAAATTGATGTCTGTGCAGTAACAGAAACCTGGTTCAAGGCTCCTGAGAGCACCCCAGCACTACCAGGTTATAACTCATACCATGCGTTTCAGCCCCAAAACCCGGACCGAAGCACAAAAGGAGGGGGAGTATCTATATTCGTCAAATATACCTACACCTCCAGGTTAGTGGCACTGCACGAAGCATCAGAAACCATCCATGTGCAACTAACAACAGTGGGCAAAACTGCCTCTCAGTTTGTATTCTGCTACAGAATACCATCCCTATTACAGGAACCCCACCTGGCATTCCTGAGAACACTGTAAAATATGAAGGTCTCTCCAAACACTATGTTATTGGGTGACTTCAACTACCCAAACATTGACTGGGAAAACTACTCAAGCACAAACTCCCTCGCCCAATGGTTCCTTGAATTTATAAACTCTAACGCAATGGAACAACTGGTCACCACTTCCACAAGAGGGAACAACATATTGTACCTGGTCATCACCAACATGGGGACTCTATGTTCCACACCAGAGGTAAACCCCTCATTGGTAAGATCAGACCATAAACAAATTTCCCATTGACATCCATACCCCGTCCCCACCTCCAGCCAAGGAAATCACTGTAAAGAATTTCTCAAAAGCCAACTTTGCACTTCTCAAGACTGAGGTGGAATCCATCAAAGCCCCTGGGCCAGAGGATAATACAGCCCAGTCCACAGAATCCTTTACAAATGCATTCTATGAGCACCTGCAGGAATGCATGTATCATGGTATCCCAAATAAAACCAAGACTCACTCCTCCAAAAACAGGAGACCTGTCTGGTGGACCCTGGCCATAAATAAGCTATACAACAGAAGGAGGAAGCTACTACATGACAGAGCAAATTCCCAAAAAGGGAAGGCATCTCTGATCAGTATTAGCAAGAAACTTCGATCCCTCATAAAATCATCAAAGGCCAGTTTTGAAAGAAAAATTGCCCTAGACACTAAAGATAATCACAAGGCCTTCTTTAGTTATGTCAGGAATATGGGTGAAAACTCCCAGATATGCTCTGAATTGTTGCATAACGGTACAAAATATACCGAACCTACAGACATACCCAACATCCTGGCAGACAGATTCAGTGCAAACTCACCCCCCTCCTCCCCCAAAGGAGCAAATGCCTATCCCAACTGAATGTAACCTCCCTGACATCACAGATGCACAGGTGAAAGCTGCCCTATCCAAAGCAAAAAACACAGCATCTATGGGACCAGACGGTGTCCCAGACTGTGTCTTACATGAGCTCCAAGAATAACTTAACCCTCACATTAAGTTACTGTTCAAACTTAGCCTTACTACAGGATATGTACCCAAAGAATGGCGTACAGCTATAGTGGTCCCACTCCACAAAGGTGGTGCCACAATGGACCCCGGGAACTATAAGCCTGACTAGTCTGGTCTGTAAAGCCATGGAGCATATTATCATGGAACTCATAAACAAAGACATTGAGAGCCTCCACACACTGGACCCTACCCAATTCGGCTTTGTTAAGGGCAGATTTTGCCTCTTAAACCTAGTTGATTTCTTTGAAACAGTTACCAAAGCCATAGATGAGGGCAAGGTAGTCCACACAGCCTACCTGGACCTCGCAAAAGCCTTCGACACAATACCCCACTCGGGCATCATAAATAAGCTTACCAGCTTAAATATCAACCCCTATATCACAAGATGGGTTGCAAACTGGCTCAGGGATAGAACCCACATGGTCAGAATCACAGGTGCCATGTCCGAATCCAAACCAGTTACAAGTGGCGTCCCACAGGGCTCAGTTCTGGGACCTCTCTTGTTCGGTATATACTTCTCTGAGGTTCAGGCTAACACGGGGGGATTATGGCTGACAAAGTTCGCAGATGACTGCAAACTGGGGCCATAATCGAATCTCCAGCTGACACAAGCATCCTCCAAAAGGGTCTCACAGAGATGGATGCTTGGTGCCAGAGCCATGGCCTCAAGCTAATGCTAAAAAGTGCATAGTCATCCCCTTTGGGAAAAACAAGGTGCCCACAAATTACCACATAGGTGGTAATCCATTAAGTACGGAAGAAGTAATTTGAGATTTGGGGACCAATGTAGATAGTAATCTCTCCTTTATAATCATGTTGCCAAAGTGGTTAGAAAGACCTTCTATATAGCCCACCTTATCATGAAAGGGTTCGCATCTAGATCAAGAGAGGTCATTGTGCCCCTCTTCTCATCACTCATCAGGCCCATAATTGAATACAATGCCCCATTAGGGATGTACCTTACCCGACACCTGCAGCAACTGAAGAGACCCCAAAAGTACCTCACCAAGAGGATCATGGGCTACAAACAGATGTCCTATGCAGCTTGAATAAAGAAACTCCGGCTCTACTCAGTTGCTTACTGCCTACTCAGAGGTGATCTATGCCTGATGTACAAAGCCATGTCAAACTCGGAATTAATGGACATGCTCCACCTCAAAAAATCCAAGTCCCATAGAGCTACACGCTCCAGGGACTTAAACCTAAGCACAAAAATAAATAGGACATGCTGGAGGGACAGATTAATTTCCCAGAGGCTCCCCTCGCTCTGGAATAGAATCCCAATTCATGTTAGACACAGCTCCTTGCTGACCCTCTTTAAGCGAAATCTGGACGCGTGGATGGGAAATCGCAAATTCACCCCTGGGATCTCTTCTGTGTCCCTGCTAGACAGAGGCACAGTAAACTAATCTTAAAGGGTACCTTCTGTGACCTACTTTACAGAGGCACAGTAGGCTAATCTAATAGGGTGGCGGAAGCCAAATACACTCTGGCTAGGCTTATAAATGCCCTAGGGCAGATAGCCTAGTATCTACCTATGAACCTGTGAACCTATGAATAACAACCATGAAGACCATGGCAGAGAATGCAGAAAACACCACTCTGTCACAGTTCAGAAACTTTGTTGAACACATTCAGATTAATGAAGGCCTGCTTCATCTGCCTAAAGGACAATCGGGTATGTCCTCCAGCATGATATTGAAACATATAATAAAATCTTTAATATGTGCAGTAATGCATAACATATTGGTATGCAAACAAATATGGCAGTGAATAGAAATTCAGGAAGAAAATGTCAAGAAGTCAGTGGCAAAGGAGGCACCTGTTGAAGAGCCTATGGAGGATCAAATCACATGGGTTACCATGCATGCCAGTTACAGGTGCAGTACACCATGGCACTGGCTAAGATACAGCACCTGGTTCACAACTAGGGGTTAATTAAATATAACATACAACATTAGCAAAGTTGCATGCAGCACAACTACCAGTCTATGCTATATGGAGTAGCCACACTGTCCATTAGACACAAGCTACACAGGTAAGTGAATACTGAGAATAGGACATGGTTGTCACCATAAGCACAGGTGGAAAAGGTCACAGTGATAGGTGTCAACAATAAGCAATGTGCATGTATGTGTTGCATTGGAGAGCTTGGAAGACTGATCAACGGGATGTCTCTGGTTGATATAACTGAGCAGAAGTGGGTTGAATTTGTGAGTGTCTGTGAGTGTACGTGGAAACAGCTCCAACAGAAGATGTAGCACTGTATTGGTATCAGGAGATGTGCACTAACCTTTCACGTCCCTGACAATGAGAGTATCCTCTTCAGGGAATGTAAAAGGCATCCATAGCACATACTGAGGAAGGAGTTTGTTATGGTTGTGTTCAGCATGAATATCCTGTTTGTATCTGTACTCTCATCATTGCTTGGAGTGTTAGAAGTGGTGGCACCACAGGACCTAGACATGCCCTCACCCTCCCATAGAATACTTATCCACCAGAAGTAACTGGCCACAAGAATTGTGACATTTAAGTGAGACAATACTAGGACAACTGCAGCATACAAATTCCCTGTGCTGAATTTTGAATATGCTAAATAAATGTGTCAGGTCCACTTGCAAGTTGCCATACAGACTGCATACTACACCATTTACAGTTACCTATGCTAGGGCTGCATTGGTCTCTGAATGTCCCTGTATAATGGCCCCCATTTGTACTAGTTCATGTTTTCTGACCATATTCACTTTGTCCACAAAGTCTCTTCAGACAAGCTCCAAAGAGGCATGGATAGACTTATAATTCTGGGGCATCCATCAATGATGTTCACAGAGGGTCTGCAACAGAATGTTATTCTTCTGCATTGGGGGATGTATCCTTCCTCCTTCTTCCTTTCTTAGGCATGTCAACTTGCAAATTTAAAAATATATATGTGCAAATTTTGTCATGCAATCCCATTCCATCCATAATTCAGCACCACGCAACAAAGCCCAGTTTTATCATGGAATTGCCATTTTACTCATAATGCAGCACATGACATCTGTTCAATTGCCTGCCTTTTGGCAGCAGTCAGTATGAGACAATAGTATACACTGCATTAACACAGAGCAGGAAGCAGCATTAACCTGCAAAGAAGACCATGCATAAACACAGAGACCTGGAGCATGTCTTGTGTTCTTTGTAGTTACAGCCCTGAGCAGCACACTTTAATCCCTCACTGTTTTGTTCCTCTTCATCTGCTAAACTAATAGTTTAGTACACAACCACTTGCTAGCTAATATATTTAACACTGTTTATTCACTATCTTAAATATTACAATGATAACATCCAAATCCATCTCACCCCTCTACCTATTTATAATGCTCTATGTACCATACCACCTATGAACATGTACACCATTCACACCTCCTATGCCCAAATACCCAGACCTCCACCACTCTTGCTTTTAAGAAACCAGACAATTTTAACTACACACCCCTATATTAGCCAAACCCCCAAATACCACAACCCTATCCAACCTAGCTATATCAGCCAAAAATCTAGGCAGTATCTAAGGCTTATCAGTAAAATATTGAAACTAACAAACCAGCTGAACTCCAACCTAACTAAAGATGGTGATATCCATCCTAACCCTGGCCTATCCACACAGGAGATTTCCCACAGAAACCCTAACAATGCTACACCTCTGGACACTGGGTCTAAGGTAAATAATCCTACTCTCTATTCTTTGTTAGATAAGTATCCAAACGCCTTTCTAGCCTGCCATGTTAACATCTGGAGCCTAAATAATAAAATCCACTACTTCCATGCACTGCTAGCCGACCAAGCCCCGGACATTCTCTGCCTTACCAAAATCTGGCTAAAACCTGCAACTAAAGACACTGAAATAACTCCCCCAGGTTATAACATCCTTAGGTCAGACAGGAAATCCAAGAAGGGTGGTGGGGCGGCTGTATTATTTAAGTCCAACCTCACAGTCACTAGTGACACCCAACAGCTTCCGCAGGTAAATAATGCTGAAATTATCATCACTAAGCTGCAAATAAATAAAAATAAAAGCAGATACATTGTCTGCACCTATATCCCCCCGGGAAATAATGTTAGCACCCAAGAACATATATTACACTGGCTAGCCTGCAACTATCCCCAAGAAACCATTATCTTAGGTGACTTCAACATCAACTGGAACACCTGTTCTTCCGAGGCCTCTAGCAACCACTTAAAATCTTCATGGGTTTACTCAAACCATATCCTTCTCCACTAGGTACAGCAAAAATAAAACAAAAGTAGTATCCTAGATTGGATCCTGATTAAAGCTGACCCACAGATGCACCACTCAGGCATACTAGCTGATGACCTCAGTGATCATTGCCTCATTTACATTATCAAATTCAAAGCTGAATTCACCCATTAACACACCTATAAGGAGACAAGAAACATAAAAAACTTTATCCTAGACAACTTTCTACAAGACCTAAAAGCTGTCAACTGGTCTGAATTTAAAAGACTGTCACTAGATGAGGCTGTAACCTTCCTTAACACTAAATTCCTCAGTATCCTTAACTCCCACGCCCCTAGTCACACCATCCATGCCAAAACACAAATTGCTCCATAGCTAACTAAACTCACAAAATCCAAAATGTCCAATAGGAATAAGGCCTGGTACACTTGGCATAACACTAGAGATCCCATAGATCTAATCAGATACCATCAAGTAAGGAATGACACTAAAAAATCTATCATAGCAGACAAAAAACACTACTACACCCACCTACAACAGAAGCATCAAAATAAACCCCAAAAGTTCTGGGCTGGAATAAATAACCTCCTTCACCCAGGTCATACCATCACTCCCACCCCTTCAGTTGCTCTCGACAAAACACCAGCGGTTATTGCAAACACATTTAATAGCTTCTTTACAGAAACTATCCAGGCACTAGCTACCCAACTAATGACTACCAAGACTAACCCCCTCACCCAGTCCCACAAGCCCCACCAAAAATAACAAAACAGATAGCTCAATGCCTCCTGTAACCCACTTCTCCTTTAGCTTCTAACCTATCTCTACTACCCTTATACAAACCCTTCTCAAAAAACTTAAACCCACTTCCCTAGCAGCAGATCACCTCCAAGCTGAAATTCTGCAACTAGCTGCTGATGCCATCACTATCCCAGCCTCTATCCTCATTAATAGATCCATTTCTGAGGCAACCATTCCATCCATCTGGAAAATTTCACATGTAATACCCCTACATAAAGGAGGTAGTACCACAGAATTGTCCAACTATAGACCCATAGCCATTCTCTCACCTCTAGCAAAACTCTTGGAAAAGTGTGTCCAAATACAACTTATGGACTACCTCAACCACAATAAACTTTTTTACAGAGTCCCAGCATGGTTTCAGACCACACCATAGCACCACATCAGCCCTCTTATCATTCCCCAGTGTCATCAGTCTTAATCGCAACAACAACATGCTATCATCTGCTCTCTTTCTGGACCTCTCTAAGGCCTTTGATATGGTTAACCATCATCTTCTGCTTAATACCTTGAAAGCTGTCTTCCTGGATGATCACTCTCTAAAGTGGTTTCAGTACTATTTATGGGATAAATAGCAGGATGTCCTATGACAGGACTAACTGTCATCACATTTCCCAGTCACCTTAAGAGTCCCTCAGGGCTCCATTCATGGACCCCTCCTCTTCTCTATCTTCATAAATGACCTTCATACTACTATCCCAAACGCACAATGTATTCAATATGCTGATGATTCCATGTTGATTTGCTCTTCCACCTCACCAGCTAATCTGATAACCCTAACCCAGAATACTTTTAGCAGTATAGAAAACCGGCTAACTGATCAACAACTTCTCTTGAATCCCAACAAAACCAAGCTGCTGCTTTTCTCTCTCACCTCTAGATCTACTCTTCCTTTATTTACTATTAAGTCTAACAATGGTACAATCATCTCTCCTGATAACCAAAATAAGCTCCTTGGAGTAACCATTGATACTAACCTCAAATTTGATGCACACATTGACCATACGATTAAGTCTGTCAACAAAAAAATATGATCCCTCTATAAGGTAAAACCTTTTCTAACCTCTTATGCTAGGTGTGCTATTGCCCGAACCCATCTTCTCTCCACTTTCCTATATGCCTCACCTATATTTGCAAATCTCTCTAAAACTAACCTTGGCAACTATCTTGCTGTTATTACCATATAGCTAGATTCGCCACTGGTCTGACATACAGGACACACCACTGTAAAAACCTAACCGAACTTGACTGGTTGGAATTTCCTTCCATACTTAAGCTTAACCAGCTCACAGTAGCTCACAAAATACTTAACCATTCAGACAAAACCCCAAGCCTTAAGAGTATTATTAGCCCATATAACCCTATCAGGCCACTTAGATTGTCCAACAAGCTATCAGTCCAAACTCTAAAATCCAATAATACAGCCGGGGATTCCATGTTTGCTAACTCAGTGGGTAAAACATGGAGCCTTCTTCCTGCAAACCTTACACAAGAACTATCTCTTCCACTATTTAAAAAAAGCCTAAAAAATATTTAAGGGCTAACTGGCTCTGTCCATGCCTAAACCCTGATTAACTCATTTTAACATTTATGGTATTTTCTTAGCTAGTAGACCATCATTAAGCAGATACTCCACCTATCTGATGTGTTATACCTTAATGTACAGTTATGCCTGCTGAGTCTAGCATTTCTCCATACAGTTGTTGCCCTAATGTGCTTTAAATGTGTGTACTAATCCTATTTCTGCTCTCACTTTATTAACTTTCTGTATACGTATTAGTGTTACTACTGTGGTGAACTATTTGACATACTGTATATATATCTATCTCCTTTGCTTTGTATCTCCTTTGCTCTCTTTGAATAGTATTGTAATGTTACTACTATTATTAATTTTATTATTGTGGAGCTTTTCTCCACGGGCCTCCACTGAAAACGGACATGTATCCAGTCGGACTATCCGGGTCAACAAATGTAAAATGAATAAATAAATAAAAATAAATACTGTCTCTACCCAAAATGTGTATGGGTACAAGTGTGCATCTTTTTATTCTGTCTGTCCCCAGAACTGTTGAAGTGCTACAGGGCTCAACCATGCAACTCACTGACAGTCTATGACACCCACCCTACCAATGCCATACTCTATGAATGTCAGCCAAACAACATTTGCTGGAAACCCTGTACCACTATTGTAGAATCTTCATCCACATTATGTTTGTGTAGCACAACAGTAAGCTGTGACCTACAGCAGGACAGCCATACATGTTCTTTGAGACCTCCCCATCGCAACTCAGGCATAGCTCTCCATGGTACAGATGTGTTACAATGTACCCCATAAATGCTACATAAACCTTATGATCATCTTCTCTTAAAACAGAGCCAAAAAAAGAAAAAAGTCATGTATGTTTGTCACAATCCCCTAAGGAGCATTATCAGACAGGGACACATAGTCAGTGATATTTATAACCTTCCCCTCCCAACTTACTAAGACATACAACCTCCCTTCCTTAACCACAGTCTATTATAGTAGACAATTTGAACAAGTGAGTGAACACAACAGTGTCAAAGAACACTTTACAGATGTCTGTGGGCTGTATGATCTATTACAATCAAACTCCCACTGACACAGCCTACAATCCCCCCAAAATCAACAAGTAGTAAAAAGTAGTAATACAGTAGTACAAAGTAGTAATACACAAAATCTCACACTGAGTAGTATCGACTGAACAACATACCCCTGTCTAACTGTATCCCTCATGGTATTGGAAAACATGGCAGTTACTTTCAACAGTTATTATACCACTCAACGCAGTGCTTCAGTGTTTCAGTCTTTACCACTATTACAGCATCAGCAGTCACTTCAGAATTTTGGTACTGCAATAAAGCTCAATCAGCAACTACCGATTGTGACTCAGACACCTTATACTCAGGGTGGCTGCCCTCTTCATTACAACCTGGATATACTCTTGGTATCTATAAATGAAGGAATAGATGTGATTACTGACATACTATAGACAAGAGCTAGATATCATAAGAGTAGGATATTACCTGATATTATAATTGGGTTGAGGACATAAAACCAGAAATATATTGCTGACTGTTATAATTATCTTAAGGTATCTAGCACTCATATGCATACCATTCAACTTCTTAGCACAGGAAATATTAAAAAAAAAACAAAAATAATGGGAGGACAAAGACCCAAAACAGGGATACATTAAGTATTGTTCTTATAAACTTAGGAAGTTGCTAGAATAAAAGGTTTTGTGTTACCATGCATTTTCTGAAGGATATGAAGTCTAAAGCTCAAATGTCTATAATTATTTAGTGTATTCAATCCTCACAGTTTTGCAATAAAGCCACACATTTTATGAAGTACAGACTAGAAATGTGAGGCAAAAATCTAGACATTCTGACAAAATTTGGAAAGTTGAGAAGTATTCCCATATGATACATCACTACATACTGCTGGACAAACATTCTGCATTTATGTTGACATGATACCTAGCATGCATACATTGCACATCCCAATGTGTTTATGGATGTAAACAAAAGCACAACAGATTATGGCCTTACAACATGACCATAACACTGGACTGTAGTGCCATACATGAAAGGCTGTTGGCCCAAAACATCCTGCGTGCATTGTTACAGCCCAGGTGGTCCTGCAACAAACAAAATATATATCTCCATATTTGGTGTGCATCATCCTCTCAAATGCCCATGTTTGTGCACCTTATGAACCATAGCATTACTAAGGCAGGCAAAAGATGCAACTGCCCCAGGTGCAAAGTATAAGAGGGTGTAATCTGATCTGCCATCCATCATCCTGATCGCTCCTAGTACAAAACCAGTTTTTAAAACTCAGTTTTGCAGTTGCAGTCAGACCTGAGCACTGAACAGCTCTGTGTGTGGTCTAACTGTATTAATTGCTTGCTGCATCATAGCAAGTTGTTGCTACAGTTTAAAAGAGAAAATGTATTTATTTTAAACTAAAACCTGACTGCCATAGCACTCAGTGTAGAGTATAAACTTCAGCAACTGTTTAAAAGAAAAAAATATATTTTTTTCTATAATGTAAGGAAAGAGGATTGGGAGAAGGACACAGAAATGGGACCTCAATGGCTGTGGCAGGAGGGAGGGGCATGATCTGTATCTGACCACCTGATTGGTGTGCCAATAAAAAGAACAGATTTTTTTTTTTGTTCTTCAGTTGAAGGGCTTGGGGGAAGTGGATTGGGTACTGCAAGTTTTGCAAAATACATTTTTTAAACTCCACCACTCAGATGATGAATAGCAAAACTAAACAATGAAAACATCTGCAGACAGGTACCACAGAAAAACGGAATCTTCTTAAAAAAAGTTTAATTTTTTAGTGCTTTGATTCACAAGGGACTTCATCAGAAAACTGAACAACTGCCAAGAAGACAAATTTATAATACAAACTGACCAATCAAAAACCTCAAACAATAATTGAATTAATTAAGACAAATAGTAGACCTAAAAGATTAAAAAAAACAATGAATTCACAGCATACAAGTATAACTCAATGCAAAATAAGATGATAGTAAAAAAAAATTATAAAAAAATATTTTCTACAAATAGTATCTTTCAGGCAGAAAACCTATCGGCTGGCATCTTAAGCTGCCACAATGCTTTTTTAAGTATCTGCTTCTTAAAACAACCGTCCCTAAGATCAACAGGTAATTGCTCTTAAGACAGCAAAATAGAGCTTCTTAAAGAAACTACATGTTAAGGTGTGTCTGTATAAGGCACTGTTGGTGTCTTTGCTCTTAATAGCATACAAGTGTTCTTTAACTCTTTGACATAACTTTCTGGTAGTCATGCTGATGTGAAATGCATCACCATGTCAACAGACAGCAATGTATTTCAAACCAGTGGTGTTACAATCATAATGCCCTTTAATTTTAATGTTTCTGTCCATATGAGACAAAACAATTTTATTTATTTATTTTATTTTATTTTACATTTGTTAACCGGGCTAGTCTGGCTGGATTTCATGTCCATTTTCAGCAGAGGCCCGAGGAGAAAAGCTCCACTATCAGACTATAACACTACAGTTTAAAAAGTCACTAATAAACTAACAATAAAAATAATGTTATAAGGCAAAATACAACCTGGACTAGTCTGACTAGATGACATGTCAAATTTCAGCCAAGGGCTGAGGAGAAAAGCTCCAGTATCATAAAATAAAATTTACAGTTAAAAAATATAACTAGTCACTAGTCAAGACAACAAATCAGGCATTGGCAAAAAGCAGGAGACAGTTAATGTACAGTGTTAACTATGCAGGCTGGTAGTGTAACAGGTATTATGTAGTTAGAGATAAGGAAAAAGCAGAAATGAAGTAAACAGAATGTGGAAAAAGTACAGTTTCTGTTTGGTACAAGTATTATGGGCATAGTAAAGCTGAGGAGTAGCCAGTAGGAAAAAACAAAGGTAGTGATGAATGCAAAAGGTAGAAGGAATATAGGAAGTCAACTAAAAGGAGCAAGAGAAAGAAAAACAGATGGTCTGAGGGGAAGTCAAACAGAATTTTGAACTAAAGAGTGATGGTACAAAAGAGGGGACTGTAGAAGTCAGTCAGAATTTTGAACAAAAGAGTGAACAATGACAGAGCCTTCAAGTAAAAAATGGCATGATCTGCAAAAATCTCACTTAAACATACTCACTTTTTTATGTGTGAGTGGCCAAGTCATCCTAGTGTTTGCATTCTCCAACCAGTGCTTAATGCACTTAGATTTTTTGCACACAAATTTGGGGGAGGGACCCATCCCTGTATATGCATCAGGGTTCTCTTGGAAAATTTTACAGTTGTGTATAATAATATTTCTACCACTACTGTCATCAACTGTCATCTGAAAAATAAAGTTATTGTTGTATTTAACATCAGTATGGTTCTTCTGAGGTATACCCCCACTAAAATGGGAGCAAACTGTTTGCATCTATTCAGCTTAATCTCGTCAATAGTCTTAAACAGCAGGCCTAAATCATAACCACTACTGCTGAATAATGTAATAATATCATTGGTGTCCTTGGAAAAGTTATCAAAGTCAATGGTCAATCTAGACAGTCGGATCATCTGACCTCTGGGAATATGTGTTTTCATGTAAGTGGGATGAGCACTAAGGTAAATAATTGTTGGAGAAATAAGGTTTTCTGTAAACCCCATTGGAAAAACTGTGATTGGCAGCATCCTGGCTACCACATCCAAATATGAAACACTTTTTTCTACTTGGTCCAGGACAAAGCTTAAAAAGTTAGTTGTGTTATTAATGTCTTTAACAAATGCATCTATCTGATCTAAAGATGCATCAGTAATTAAAAAAATGTCATCCACAAACCTCTTATACATCTTAATATGTCTTTCAAAAAATGGAATGTTTTTAGAAGTTGGGTCTCCCACTATCCAATGACAAGGTTAGCAAAAGAGAGTGTGACTGTGGCACCCATAGAAGTACCCTTGAGCTCTTGGTAATATTTACTATTAAATAAAAAAAAGTTGTTTTCTAATATCACATCCATCAGCTCACAACAAATGCTAACCATATCACTGGAAAAACTGGTATATTTAACTAAAAATAACCTCAGGTAAACAATACCTTTAGCAATCTGTATACTGGTTTAAAGAGATTTAACATCCAAAGTAAATAATCTAACTGCAAAAGTGTCTGAAGTAATAGACTGCAAATAATCCAAGAAATGCCAGGAATCCTTGAAAAAGTTTCCAATTTCTTCACCAGGAAATTCAAAAGTGATCTAAAAAGCGATATACTTTCAGTTATACTTCTAGAAACTGAAACTATCAGTCTAAAGGGCAGCGAAAAAAAAAAAACTGACTATGCAGTTTAGGAATTCCAAAATGGACTGCTATTTTACGAAGTTCAATGTAAAGAAACTTGTAACAGTCAAAATAAATCAAACCACTGGCTCGCAAGTCAAGCGGGACATTATGAACATACCTATAATGCAAACAAATGTGAGCCAAAGTAACAGATCTATATTCCAACAAGTTGGTTAACATCTTTTCAGTTTCATTAATACAGCCACACTGATACATAATAACTAGATGACTGCCTTTATTGGCTTTCACAAACTGTAAATCAAGTGTATTACTAAGTTCAACCAATGCTTTCCTTTCTTTCTTGGCTAAGTTAAAAACTTATTGTCAGCTTTACCTTCAGCCATTCTCAAAATGTCCAGCTCACACAAATCATGAAATGCAGGGTAACCTGTAATTAAGGGTTGACACAACTACATTTCTTAAAAACACATTCATCATTGTATTCAATGTCCTGAAGAAACTAAGCTAAATTAAGCTTTCTATAAAACACTTTCAAATTTAGCAAAGTATTTAAGAAGTTATTTTACATTAAGGTTTGCTGTCTACACTCTTGTGGGAGGAGAGGGTGGATTCTGCCCTTCTGAGCTGGGAATTGCTGGTTGAATGCTTAATGTGCCTGCTTATTTCAATCTTTTTTTTCTGAAATTGGTGCACTTTGCTGTAGCATAGACTAGATTCAGACCTGCTGAATCAGGCTCTGTGTGTATAACTTGAGCACTAAACCAGGCCATCTTTTGTTGGAGAGGGTTCTCCTGCACCATAGTGGCAGGAGTGTGCAGTTAGAACTCATCTGATTGAAGGTTGCTGGAACAGGGCTCAGTTTTGAGCATTTTTATTGGTAAATTGGTTGATATGTTTAAATCAGTTTGCTCTTGTTTGCTACTGATATATTTAAGTGTGTATCTGTTATCCTGTATAAAATCAACCTAAACAGAGTTTAAATATCTTTAGCATAGTCTGGTTACAGGTTTTACTGCATCCAGATCTGTTTGTGTGATTTCTGTGTTTCATGCTACACCATCTTGTGCTGGGCCATGCCTGCCTGCACTTAGTGGGAGTAAGTGAACTGGTTGGAACTGGGCTGGTGTTTAGCTAAGTGCACAGAGACAAGGGTTGATTGGTCAATTCCAGTGTTTCTATTTTCCTTTCATTTTTCTGGTATTTAAACCCTGCATTTGAGTGGGTTTGCCCTAGTTTACACATTGCACACTGCCACTGCACTGTTTTAACCCTTTGTGAGGTATCTCAGCTACATATATTCCCTTACCAGCACTCCTGTGTAAGTGAGGCCCTCCCTTGCACCTACTGTTTTGATTTTTTCCGGACCTACTCACACCTATAGGTACTCTGCTCAGATAGTACCCACTCTACTATCCCTGATTTCTCTTCCACAGATTCTGACAACCATGGTTGATATGGGCATCCTGAGACACTGTAGAAACTGCCTCATGTACATGGACAACCCTTTACTACTACCACCTAGGAACACAATATGTGAGAGATGCAATTACATTAAGAACCTCAAATCCTTGCTGCCTCAATCACAGACCAGTACATTTTGCACTGAGAAGATTGTCTGCACAACCACTAAAAACATCACACCTCTAATACCACCCACATCTGCACAACACACTCCTACATGTGTGGAGGTTCTCAACAAAAACATACCTAAACAAAAGAAACCTCTGAGGCAAAAACACACACATACATCACAACCCACAGCACCAAGCACCACACATAATACACGGCCTGTGTCTCACAGCCTCCAATTCCCAGCCACAAAACAAACATACTAGTTATAGGAGACTCTATTGTGAGACACACAGATGTGCCCCACACCAAGCTAGACAAGGAGAAAGTCACAGTAAGTTGCTTTTCAGGTGCTAGAATCCACCATATCACACATGCACTCAAGTCTCTTAACAACAGGTACTGTTATGACTCTGTCATAGTCCATGTTGGAGTGAATGACTTGAGACATACCTCTCTGGACTATATGAAGAGAGACATGATTGAGCTTGCTGAATATGTGTCCCAGGCAGGTATGTCCCTAGCCTTGAGCAGTATCCTACCATCATCCAGAATGATGCCTCAATACAAACAGAAAATGGTTGACTTTAACAATTGGCTTAGTTTCTGGTGCCATTACAAGGGGATCCAGTACCTGACAGCCTGGCAGGGCATGATTGAGAGACCACAATGCTTTTCCAGAGATGGCATTCATATGTCTCCCCTGAGCTTCAGGTTTCTGGCAAAGGCTCTTGCTTCCCCATAGTGCCTTTTTTAGGCAAAATCATGAGGACAAAATTACCAATGTCAAACTTTAAGTCTTCTAAATGAAATTTAAAGGTCCAAGCTGCTAAATGCTAGTCTTAACATGAAACTACATTCATTGCAAACATTCCTTGCCATGGAGGATGCTGAGATTTTTGCTGTCACTGAAACCTGGTTCAAAGCTGTGGGAAACACCCCAGCAATATCAGGTTACTCATCCTACAATACATTCAGATCCCAAATTGAGGGCTTCAAAGCCAAAGGAGATAGAGTTTTAATATTTATCAAAGACATACACACTTCCAGGCTGTTCAAACAGTATAACACACAGGAGACACTCCAAGTGCAGTTAACTGTTGACAAAACACCTATTGAAATCATAGCTAGCGACAGACTCCCAACTATGACTCTGGATGCCCACTCCACCTATCTGAACTTACCTGAATACATAAAGATTCAACTCTTTACCATAATCCTGGGTGACTTTAATAACCCAACCATAGAGTGGAAGACCTATTCTAGCCCAAACATGAAAGCCCAGAGATTCCTAGACTTCATCAATACCAATGTATTGAACCAGTTGGTTGACACCCCCATGAGAGGTGAAGATATTCTGGACCTGTTACTAACCAACATGAGTAACCACTGTCGCACCCCTACAGTGTCATTCTCCTTTGTAAGATCCAACCATAAAGCAATCTCTTTCAAAGTCACCATCTCCTCTGACCTGCCCCTTGCGAGGGTCAAACAAAAATAACTTTTCCAAAGCTGACTACAGTCTCCTTTGAACAGGTATAAGCAACTTCACAGCCACTGTGCTTTCAGTTGGAACTAGCACTAATGTCCAAGTCTGCACCAAAAAACTATATGAGCACCTACATAGCTGCATGGACTCAGCAATACCTGACAGGACCAAATCACCTTCTTCAAGAAAGAGTAAACCTGTCTGGTGGACAGCAACAATAAACAAACTCTATAATAAAAGGGAAAAAATTGCTGTTCAGGACCAAGAAGGAGGAGGAGCCAAGTTGGATGCAATCTCTTCTTTGTCCAAACAAGAAAATAAGGTCACTAGTGAAATCCTCTAAGGCTAACTTCGAGTCCAAATTGGCTATATCCACTAAGGACAGTCCCAATGTCTTTTTTACATATGTCTGCAATCTCAAAGGTAACACCCAATCTGCTCTGAACTGGTGATCAAGAACAACACATACACAAATGCAATAGATACAGCCAACCTGCTGGCAGACAGGTTTAGTGAAAACTTCACCCTCGTGGCCTCCCATCAGTAAACTAGGATATCCCCCAGCACCTGCCCCATCCCCTCATCATCAGCAAGCAGGTTTTAATGCCCTCTCAAAGGCAAAATATACAGCTTTCATGAGACCTGGCAACATCCCTGGCTGCATCCAACATTAACTCAGGCATAAGCTCTCAGCAACATTAGGCACCCTATTCAACCAAACCCTGAGCACTGTCTTTATCTCAACTAAATGGAAGACAGCCACTGTCATCCCTCTACACAAAGGTGGAGTGTCCACCAACCCAGGTAATTATAGGCCATCAGCCTAACTAGCCTAATCTGTAAGACCATGGAATGCATTATCATGGACCTTATAAACGAGGACATTGGCAACCTCCAAATGCTTGACCCCACACAGTTTGGTTTTGTCAAAGGGAGATCATGCCTGTCAAACTTGGTTGACTTCTTCAAAACAGTCACCAGAGCCATGAACAAGAGGAAGACGGTGCATACCACCTACCTTGACCTAGCCAAATCCTTCTACACTATTCCCTACTCAGGCATAATAAATAAACTCTCCCAGCTAAACATCAACCCATATGTTCATATGTTACCAGATGGTTAGCTAACTGACTTACTGATAGAAGCCACTCAGTCAATGTAGGGGAAGCCACCTCTAGTAGTAAACCCATAATGGGAGCATACCCCAAGGATCATTCTTAGGGCCTCTACTCTTTGGGATATACTTTTCTGAAGTGCAAACCAAAACCAGTGATCTGTGACTGACCAAGTTTGCAGATGACTGCAAGCTGGGAGCTGTCTTAAATTCCTCTAATGATGTGAACATCCTCCAAGAGGGCCTTACCCAAACTAATGACTGGTACCAGAAGCATGGCCTCAAACTGAATGCCAAGAAATGCATCATTATCCCCTTTGGGGAAAATGGTGCCCCCCATAATTATCACATTAATAACAATGTACTAAGCACATAATCATTTGTGAGGGACTTGGGCACCCAGGTTGATTGCAACCTGGCTTTTGACCACCACGTTGCCTCTATTGTACAGAAGACTTTCTACATGGCCCACCTCATAAGTAAGGGTATTTCATCCAGGAACAAGGAGGTCATTACATCACTGTAGTCCTCCCTTATCGGACCTATTATCAAGTACAATGCCCCCTTCGGCATGTACCTTGCCAAGCACATGCAGCAGCTGGAGAGACCACAGAGGTTCCTGACCAGAAAAATTCAGGGTCTCAAACACCTATCTTATACAGATAGGCTAAAAACCCTGTCCCTCTACTCAGTCTCATACAGACTCCTCAGAGATGACCTGTGTCTGGCATACAAGGCCATCTCAGACCCAGCCTTGAAGGAGTTGCTGCATATCTGTAAGTCAAACTCCACTCGTGAAATCTGGACAGGCTTAACCTGGTCTGTGACATTAGTAGAACATGTTGCTGGGCTAGATTTGTGTTTCATAGACTCCTCATCTGTGGAATAGACTTCCTATCCATGTCAAGTAGAGTACCTCACTCGTCCTCTTCAAAAGCAACCTAGACAACTGGATGGGAAACAGAAAATTCACTCCTGGGATCCCACCTGTGTCCCTGCTGGACATGTGAAACAGGTGCTGACTTTGTGGGAACATGAGTGAAATTCTTGGCTAGGCTTACAATGGCCTTTGGGCTAATAGCCTAGTATCATCCTGTGAACCTATGAATCAATGAACACTTACTCTTTTACTAGGTATAAAAGACAAACCTTTCTGACGAAGACTAATTTCGCTCTACACATGAAGAACTAAGGAGGTGGGGCACTAGTCAGGGAGGCCAGCACAGGGTGCTGGTTGAGCCAACTATGCCTCTGCTTATGAATGGCATACCCATGAAATTCTGACATTACGTAGTATGCATCAGCTGACATTTTGGTAGTTGCTCACCATATGCTGAAAGCTGCCTATGTTTTCAGGAGTATCTTGTCTGCCTTTGGCATGGTGAGCATGTTGGTCTGCATATTTTGTACTACTGCCATCTACACTTTCCCTTTCTTGTGCCTGTGTCATATGATGCATCAACATGGGCACACACACACACACACACACACACACACACACACACACACACACACACACACACACACACACACACACACACACACTTTCTCATTGTTCAGTTTGTATGCTATAACTAGATGCCCACTGCTTTATTTTTCTACATCTCTATTACTATTTTATGCAGGATGTTTGGCAGCAGTCCTTGCTCCATTGTCTTACCCTGTATTCTCCAACTGACTATCTGCCAACCTCTTGGCTTACCTCTCCATCACATGATATAGGTCATGCAGCAAGGGAGTGACCTGCAGGGTTACTTGGTGTCCTTCCTTAGTAGATTACCAGAGGAAGATGTGTTGAACCCTCTGGTGACACCCACCAGTAGGTCCCATCATGTTACCTGGAAGAAGTTGGAGATGGCGAATAGAGAGTTTGTTGACCAGCAACTTAATTTCCAAGTTGGCCACATGAAGAATGTCCTTGTGAGATTAGCAAAGTTGTACCACTGTCTGGCACAACCTAGTGTGAGTTCTCAGTGAGGATCAGGGAAAGAATGGTCATCGAGGGAACTAACCTCCGCCTGGGTCATACCCAAAGCAGCACAAAAGGGAGAAGGTGATGGTGTTCCCAATCCTTGTGAGTAGACTCTCTCCCTTGATTTTATCCAGTCCTTTCAAGCATCACTTATCCTCTTTCTCTGTCAGTATGTCTCTATACATTATCTCTACCCCCCCTTCATGTCACCACCTCCCCTGTGGCCATTTGTCTGTGTGTTTTATTTGTTTAACTGATCCTTATTCCATCTCTATAGCCACTTTCCTTCACCTGCTTTTCCCTTACATTCATTTTAGTCTACACTTCTTGAAAAAAATACAGCAAGTAACTCTTTACACCCACTCAAATTAATATTCTTTATTCATATAGGTTTCCTCCTTGTGTCCTTCTGTATGTTGCTCTTACTGACTTCCCTGTGCTTCTATATCCAGTCCATTTCAATGAATAAAACTGGTAAGGATCTTGCCAGGAGCCACATATTATCTTGCTTAGCAATTCTCTTGGCAGTATGAGTTTGTACTTGTGCAAGCACATAATCAATGGATGCTACAGTCCCACTATACCAGCTAACATATTCTGCAACCACTGCCATGGAGCTCTCATATTTTTACTGATAGGCAAACTTCTTAATTAGGTAGTAGATGAGCACTTCAATTAAATGTCTCATTCTTGGAGCTGCATATCTACAGTAGTGGTTAATCGTCACATTAATTTATAAATACCAGGTGGTGGAATGACATAGCAAGGAAGATGATTCATAGTAAAAGTATATATAAAATGATAATAGAAATTGTGTTAGAATAATTATATATATATATATATATATATATATATATATATATATATATATATATATATATGTATATATATATATATATATATATATATATATATATATATATATATATATATATATATATATATATATGTATATATATATACACACACACACACACACACACACACACACACACACACACACACACACACACACACACACACACACAAACACACAGACACACACACATATATGTATAAATATATATATATATATATAAAATATATACTGTTACATTACAATAGATTCTGCTATTTGGTGGTGTTATCAAACTTATCAGGAGACAGATGTAGTGAGGTGTTTTTTGCATTTTAGCCTTTACTATCAAATCAATGGGACTGATAGTTTTCTAAGATATATTTTTAGAGGGCATTGTTGAATGTTTCTAGTGAGAAAGATTTCCTGAGTTTTGTAGAGATTTTATTCTAGTTTTCAGGTGATAACCTAGCAAAAGTCTTATGCAGCAGGTTTAGTTACGATTACAGGTTTGATAGGACAGTATAATCCTACAGTCATGCCATAAGTCACATATTTGAGCAGAAGAATCATACATCAGGATCTGCAGTGATCACATGGCACATGCAAACATTTCATGCACAATGTAATCCATTCACTTTGCATATTTTGACCAATAAGAAATATAATTCACATATACATATAACAACGTGGGATACATGTCCATATACACACTATCCACAGTTTGGGTAATGGCAGAGTATTCAACAAGAAGGCAGTACAGACTTGCATATTGTATAATATGATATCAATGATCCTGAATAACAATAAACTCATAGAAAGAATTAACTAAGAGATGTAATTTAAATCATCGTTTTACTGAGCCATACATAAGGGGTATTCAGAAATACATAGTGCACACCAACAAAATTATTTCCAGCAGGTTTGAGTATGATACATGTTTCTGATTCCAAGACCACTGCAGAGGTACAGTAACATGCCAGGTAGCACTACAGCTGTCAGCCAGACATTCCCTCATGCAAATGCAGTAGTCCAGGGAATGTAGGTAATACAAAACAGCATAACAAAACAATTGAAAGGCATGGTCTTCTGATCTGCTCTGCTTTAGAGAAGCAATGAGAATATACACCATGTTTTTACAGGTACACCTATGACTGTCCACAGCAGAACGTGGGCTGTAAGCACCACAGCAGTTAAGTACTGCAAGGCTGTGTGTGTGTGTGTGTGTGTGTGTGTGTGTGTGTGTGTGTGTGTGTGTGTGTGTGTGTGTGTGTGTGTGTGTGTGTGTGTGTGTGCACACGTGTGTGTGTGTGTGTGTGTGTGTGTGTGTGTGTGTGTGTGTGTGTGTGTGTGTGTGTGAGAAAGAGAGACTGTTTGGGTGAATGTATGAATTTGTACGTGTGTGGAATAATTTTGTACTTGGAACACAGTAAATCTTTGCATTATATATACAAAATTTGATACTCATGTAGGTATTTGGACATATCAGTTAAATAAGGTTGCCAATGCTTATCATGTTATTTGACATTAACTTCAGATCACAAGATCACATGCATGTTTTAGTACATTTTCTGAACAAGTTTTTTTTCCATCAGTGCCATTTTACTAGTAAAGTATATAGTCTATGATATTTGCATGCATTTGAAGATAGTACCAGTATACTGATATGCTGGTTGTATCACTTACATGTCACATGTAGGTTGTTTAATGGTAAGGGTAGTGTCATATTTGCATGCTCTTCACTCTACATATGATGTTAATACCTCACATTCTCTAATACTGCAATCAGCGATGTCACATAGTCTAAAAATTATATCCTTCTGAAGGCCATTAATCAGCATGGTCTGGGTCTCCACCAATGAAAATTGGAAGACAAGGTCCATTAAGCAAATGAAGTGTGGGTTGTGAAAACATTATGCAAGCCTATGATTATCATGTAATGGAATTAAATGACTCTCTCCCATGATGAGCACATGACACTGCTGCTGTTGCCAGGCATGGCAGCGATGAAGGGGCCACATACCACATGAACCACTAATGGACACTAAGGAATTGCTGTTCTTATTCATCAATGATGACCTAGTGTACCTGATCCTGGTTGTTAATGCATCAGCACATTCATATATGTAGCACTGGCAGCAAAGTTGTCTATGAGCTACAGATACTTATCATTATGATGCATATATTTAGGCAAATACTGATGTCGATCTGGGAAAATGTGTTATAGAATCAGATATTCATATCATACAGGTCTGATAGATAGTGTTGCTATAGCTGGTATGTAGCCCATCATGCACATTTTCAATAACCATTTTAGATATACCTGATACATAGATAAATGGTGAAGCTCAGTTTTGCATGACATTTCAGGGCAGTCATGAGATTCACAACTGTCAGTGGGTCAGTGCGATGGGTACACACAATATCTTTATGAAGAAATGATCATCGTCATTCTTTCTGACTAGATACTGTTACACTGACCACAAGCCCAGCTCCATGACAGCTCTTGATCATTCTAATGGTCTCACTGACATCTCATCTCAGTAGGTCATGGATGATGTCATGTATGCACGAGGCAAGTAAGTTAAGCATACCTCTCAACCTCTAGCACAAGAAACCTGTACAAAGCCAAAATAATGGAAGACAAAGGCCCATACATAGTGTCAAATTTTAAATGTTGTTCTTATAAACTTAGACAGTTACTAGAATAAAATGCTTTGGCTTACCATACATTTTCTGAAAGATATGAAGTCTGAAACTCAAATGTTTGTCATTATTTATTGTATTCAGTCCTCACTGATTTGCCAGAAAACAAAATTTATGAGGAAGAGACCCAAAGTATGAGGCAAAAATCTGGACATTCCCTGAAAATCTGGACTGTTGAGAGCTATGATTAGTTAAGTGATCTCCAGTGCCACAAAACATATTTAAGACAAACCCATAGAAGATGAGTTATACCCCAAAGCAGTTAGTTTCAATACATAATACCTGCCCTGGACATAAATAAGAAGTGTGTGTCAAAGCCTAGAAGCTTGCAGGACTGAACCTTTAGCTGGACAAGGGACAGAGATCAGTCTATGGCCCTATATCTATGTCTATAAGCCTATTTTATCAAATGCCAGTGTCATGCACAATGCATCACGGGACTGGCACTGGCAGTGCTAAGCGAAAAACATTGTGGTCAGCTTCTAGAATGTGGAATGGACTCACAGACATTCATCCTAGAATACATAAACTGAGTCCTACCTTGGATTAATCTGCACTCCAAGGTACACCTAGTATTGAAAAAGATTGTGTTTCTCTTTAGTAGTTTTCATGGTAGTGTAATATGGTGGGCATTAGGATCTAAACTCAGTGGCTCACTGTCCAAGCCAAATAATGTAGATTTGTGTATTTGGCTTTCTATATCATTTTGCTGGTTTGCCTATCCTAGAGGGAGAGAGGTGGTCCTAGTTGGCCATTACTCCCATGCAGATGCAAGTCTGCATGTTGGCCATTCACATGGAGATTAGGATGTGTCAAAACAAGATGGTAATAATATATCTTAGGGGTGTATATATATATATATATATATATATATATATATATATATATATATATATATATATATATATATATATATATATATATAGAAGCATGCACAAGTCAAAAGAAGGACATAGGCTGCTCCATGGTGATTCAGTACTCAAGACAGCCATCAGAAGTGTGTCAAGGGCTTAATAGATTCTTACACTCAGTGATGGGGGATGGCTTTATAAAAAGGACATATCTGTATATATGTATATATATATATATATATATATATATATATATATATATATATATATATATATATATATATATATATATATATATATATATATATATATATATATATCTTCATATATGTATATATATATATATATATATATATATCTATAGTGAGAAGTGGGAATTTTCCCTTTCCCCACTGCACTGCAATCTCAGAGTTGGTTTTATAAACAGTAAAATCTTAGAGTAATATATATGTATATATCTATATCTATATGGGTCCTATTTGTATTGTCGAAAGAACGGTTCATCGAACCGTACTTTATCGAACACACTTTAGCAAAAATGCACTTTCACTAAAGAAAAAAAAAAAACATGCCATTTGCATATACCATTAGTTGTACATCAATGTATACTGTTGATCTACACCTAAGGAAACTCCTGTTGGGATTGTGGTACAGTGGGGATAAGGGAATATTCCATTTTTCCCACTGTAGTTCAATCTTGAAGTGAAAATAATAAAGTAGGGGGGTGGGTGGCACAGCCCCCCTGCATAATACTGTTTAGTTTGCAATGTTTTTTTTTTTTTTTGCATTTTACTGTTTTTGTTCTGCGAAAGTGCATTTTTGATATGATGCACTTTCGTGGAAGTGTATTATCAGAAATACAGTTTGATGAACAGTATTTTCAATAATACAACGTAGACCCATATATATATATATGTATAGATATATATATATATATATATATATATATATATATATATATATATATATATATATACACATATACATCATGTGTATGTATGCATATGTATATGTGTATTTGCATACATCACCTAAGCCTATTAACTTTTTTTTTAAATATTTTTATTAGTTTTAAAACATTTACAAAAAATGAAAATAAATACAAGATAAGGAACTTGTAAGGTACATCAATCCAAGAAAAAGAAAGTAAGGTACATTCTAAATTAATACAAACAGTTAACAACAAGATTTGATTTATAGATAAGCAGTTATTGTAACAAGTACCTTACTCCTGATCGGGTAAAACATTCACTAGGGTGCCCCAGGAAAACATAATACAAATATGAATCAGGCCTCCCAAGAGGAGGGTAACTTTAATCAGGTAATATACTATTATATAAAGTATAAACTGTTAACTATTTTAGGGGTACACCACCTAAACTAAACTATACATGTCCTAAAAACCTATTCACACCATATTTACAATATATTTACAACATGGATGTCAGAGGACCTCTCTAAATAAAATGTTTTACGACAATTAGTAAAATGTAATGTTTACATTAGCAAATAATTTTGGACCGTACCTAGTACAAAAAGGATCAGGCTTGGAATGCAAATGTACAAGAAAAAAAATTTGCTGGATTTTACTTATTCTGGATTAGATCAAAGAGATTTTCCCAATATTTTTGAACTAATTCTTTTTCTTTTTGCTATTCATGCACATTTTGTGCGCTGATATATATTTTATTGCCATATCCTTAAAGTTTTCTCATGAAATTGCTGAGGGGTTGATCCAATTTTTAGTAATGAAATATGTAAGGAGAGCACAAACTGAGACAAGAACATGATGGTGAATACCTTTGATTTGAATAGGAACAATATTAAGGATCATAGTTTGCCAAGAAAATGTAGTTTATTCATACCCCATTTTTTCTAATTGAATTCTGAGGGAGCACCAGAGTTTAAGGATGGTCTTACAACTCCAGAACATGTGTATTATGCCAACATGAGGAAGAGTGCAGAAAGGACATGTTAAGTTTTTATTACATTTGGATTTTTGTCAAACAGCTGGGGTGTAGTAAGAGTTATTATTTATCATTAGCTGTGTGTAAATTAGATTTTTGAAGGGGGTCAAGTTTAGTGTATTTCTGATTGCTTCATACTTAGCTTCACTAGAGATTTCATCCTGTATTGAATCCCAGTATTTGGAAAATAAAAGTGAATGACTATGTATCATGGACGACACAAGTTTATAAGTATGTGAGATCATTTTGTTTTTTAGGGAGAGTGAATTAATGATTTATTGTGTTAATTGAATATCTTGCTCCATAACTCTGTATTTAGATAATTTTTGTTTTATAAGTGAGCTGAGTTGTCTTAAAAAAGGGTCATATTTATTAGGCGCCCCAAATAAAGTTTTAACCTCTGCTGCATTTTTTGTACTATAAAAATGCCAGACTGTAGCCTTCTTGATAATAGGAAAGTTAGATAGGTCAATCATTTTAGATTTTTAAATTTGAATTCAGAAGTATGGGTTGAAGAATAGGGATTGTATTTTGCAAATTAAGGGATTTCATCAGATCATGAAAAATAAGAATTTTGTTTTTTAGAAGAGGCAAAAACTTAATGTTAAATTCACCAACAGGTGTGAGAAAGGGGATAGACTGAGGATTAATTTTGAATGAACGTATATAGTTATACCAGATCTTGACCCATATTGGAGACCAAGATTCGTCATACGGATCATAACTGGCTATTTTTATTAAACGACTTGTGGTAATTACTTGAAAATACAGGCTGAAATCTGGAAGACTTAATCCACCCTTAGCTTTTGGGATAGTTAATTTCCTATATGATATTCTGGTTGATTTAGGGAACCATAAGAATTTAGAAATTGTGGTCTCCATTTTACGAAAGAAGTTTTTTGGAATATTAAGAAAAACAGAGTTTAGATGGAAAAGAATTCTAGGTAAAATATTCATCTTTATAATAGCAGATTTTGATAACAGTGAAAGGTTAATATTTTTTCCATCTGGTTAGATCATTGTTTATTTGATCCCAAACTTTATAAAGATTAGTTTTCATAAGTTCTTGATGAGAGTGCGTGAAGTTTATTCCCAGATACTTTATTGAATATTTAAGAGGTATGCCGGAAAGGGGGAAATAGTATTCTAAATGGTTTTTAGGATTCAAAGGAAAAAAGGCTGATTTGGTGGGGTTAAATTTATAGTTAACAACTTTAGAAAAGAGATCAATAGAGTTTTGAATTTTCTGGAGGTCTGTGTTAGGAAGCTCAAAGTAAATGTTAAGGTCATCCACAAACGCAGAGTACTTTATTTCAATGTTATAGATTTTTGGGATATGATGATAGGTCATCTGTTTGATCCAGATAACAAAAGGTTCAAGATATAAGTTAAAAAGATAAGGTGATAGCGGACACCCCTGTCTGGTGCCATTTGTAATTTTAATATGATTTGTTAATATTTTATTTTTATACATCATCCTAATAGTATTAATGACCATATCTGGGAAATTAAAGTATCCATTATTGCATATAAGAAGTTGAGATCCACATTATCAAAGGTTTTATTTGCATCTAACATTGAAGCGTATCTTGGATGATTATCCTTTTCAAGGAACATTAATAATGTATGCAAAGTGAAAGTATTATCACAAAGTTGTCTTTGCTTTATAAAACCCAATTGCTCTGGAGAAATAATTGACACCATCACTTTTTGAATTCTATTTGCAAAAATGGTAGCTAAAATTTTCATATCTAAATTTATAAGGGCAATAGGCCTATAGTTAAGAGGGTTTGATTTGTCAGAGTTTGGTTTCGGGATGAAAATAGTTTTGGAATTATTCATATACTTGTCCGTAATCCCTTCTGATATGATATGATTATACATGTTAAGTAGGATTTTTGTAAGATTACTGCAGAAAGTTGGGAGTTCAAGATGGCTGCCGAGCATTAAACACATACTTTCTGCTGCTCCTGTTCTAGCTAAGGTTATCCACCTAAGCCTAAGAACTTAACAATTCAAAGTCCATAGTAACCGCATCACCATTACTCAATTTGTTAAACACCTAAGCTGTTTTTTAATGTTGTATATCACTAGTGTCAGGATCAACTGATATCAGACTAAAAGAGAAGTAATTCATTTAAATTACAAACTAAAGATACTAATAAAATAGCTCACTGAAAGCACTTTCTCATGCTCCAAGGCCACTTTACTGATTGTTCTTTTTTTCTGACTTTACCTTTCTGCTCAGACTAACCTGGTGCATTTACCCTTACTACAGTCTTACTCCACTCCCCTGCTCTACCCTCAATTTTTACCAACTGTCAATATATTCTAAACTTATACATCTAAAGGCATACCCATCTAGGCTACTAGCCAAGTAAATCAAACATCTAAATAGCATATGCCTAAACTTCCTTCTCAACTATTAATTAACCTTTTACCATACCCTCACTTTCATTCACTCATACCCTTCCTGCACCTACCAATCCTGATAACTCTTTATTTGTTAGCCCACATGACCTCATTGCCCAATCACATCCATACAAGCTATATTCTTCCACCACAAACAATCACTTTTTAAACTACTCCATCTATCAACACAAACAGGGCTGAAATAGAACCCACCATAATTCCTTCACTCTATCCTACCTCATTTATTCATCACTTCAATGTTAAGATCCAAACTCTACAAACTTTAAAACAAAAATACACTTCCAAAAAAAATCTCTGTAACCTATACTCCTCAACATATGCCCCATATTCTATCAAATTAACATTAGATGGTGACATTCACCCCAATCCATGACCATTCACTACCATCTTCACTAGTAACCCAAAACAAAATACATCTCTTTCTGCTCCCAGAATATCCCCATTGCAAATTTTCCACCTGAACAACCAAAGCATTTGTAACAAAATATCCAAACTGCATGCGTGGATAGCCCAACACTCTCCTGATATTTGAAATTTTACAGAAACTTGATTAAAGCTCCAAACTAAACATGAGGAAATACAACCACCAAGTTAAAACATACTAGGGGTAGATAGGCAAAAAAAAAGCTGGAGGTGTAGTCATCTTATATAAAAATACCCTGCAATTTACCCTTTCCCCTCTCCCCAACTCACTCTTTAATAATGCCAAAATCATTAATGCTCTATTGAAGCTAAACCCAAACAAAACCCTGTCCATAATGGAAATTTACATCCCTCCGGGAAACAGCGTCAGCACCATTGAAGATTTTTTATCATGAGTCACCTCTAGCCCCCAACAGGAAAATATAATTTTAGAAGATTTCAGTATCAACTGGCTTGAGTATCAGTTATGATTACCCTCAAAATGCCATCAATCTGTATAGCCTCACTCAACTAGTTATCTCTTGCACTCACTACATAAATAACACTAACAAAGCTTCACTAACTGACTGGATACTCCCCTCCTCCTGTAATATTTTCTCCTATGTCTCTCTCTCTCTCTAATTCTTTGAATGAATAGCAACTTATAATTAACTTATAAACAAAGGTATGACATCTAAGTCCAAGGAAGTCATTGTTCCTCTGTATTTAGCATTCATCAGACTAATCGCTGGGTACAGGGTATGTACCTAAGCAGGCATATCCAATAATTAAAATGTCCACAGAGGTTCATCACTAAAACAATAGGGGATAAATAAAATGTCCTATGCAGACCAGCTCAAGGCCCTATCCCTGTATTCTGTCTCCTACAGGCTTTTGAGGAGAGATCTATGCATAGCATACAGGGCATTGTCAGACCCCACTCTGATGGACCTCTTGCATATCCACAACATTACCCATTCTAAAAACATAAACCTTGTCTGTGATATAAGTAGGACCTGCTGGAGGATCAGGTTTGTATCCCAGAGACTACACCTTCTATGGAACAGGCTCCCCATCCATGTGAAGCAGAGTTGTTCACTAACCCAATTCAAGTGCAACTTGGACAGTTGGATGGAGAACAGGAAATTCATCTCTGGTTTGACACCTATATCTCTAATGGACACTGGCAACCTACAAATGGTTCATCTTCCAGGCCCTTGCTTGGAAATGGTTCATCTCCCAACCTCCTGCTTATACTTATCAAGGGTATCAGAACTTGTCACAGATTTGGGATGCATGACTAGGCTTAAAAGGGCCCTTGTGGTCATTGTCCTATTAAAAACCTATGATCCTAAGCTTCCTACCTTTGTCATCAGAGCTCAAAACCACACTCCCAAACCACAACCTTAATGAAATATTCAGTCACTCATGTTTACAAAGAGAAATATTTCTTCAGAAACTATAACTTTTTAACTGGCAACATCTATAGCACTTATATCACGTTATTGAAAGATGAAAATACTGAACGCTATTTCATCGAACCTAAAATATCTAAACCACATAATATCAAACATTCAGAACAGCAAATTTTTTCCCAAGGAAAAAATTTGCTATTCTGAAACACATACACACAACACAAGCACACCTAAAAAACATCAATACACACACATACACTTATAATCCTACAACTAACCCTACACTAAACTATACATACACTACTATCTATCCACTTACCTTAACCCAAACCCTAACCCTAAGGTCCGTCACTATCTCGCAATCACCTAACCAGCACCCTAATGCTAACTCACTTAACCCACCCTTAAACCTAATTCACGCCCTAACCCTAAATCACTTAACCCTCGCCCTAACTCACCTATCCCGCACCCTAATCCTAACAACCACACAATTGCACACTTACCTGAACCCAACCCATAAATCTCCACCACAGTGCTGAAAATAGCGAAGCCACAGAACCGGCCAACTGAATTCTTTCCCTAGGAAAGAATTTGGTGTTCTGCAAGCTTTGCTATTTTCAGTGTTCGATCAAAACGGGTCGATATTAGAATATTTGAAGTTTTAAAACTTCGATGTTCTGATATAGACCCCATCTATAGGATCTCCCCTTAGATGATGCTGTTACTGAATTCTCCAGATGCTTCCTTAACATTCTAAACAGTATAACCCCTCAAAACAAAATTTGTAAGAGTCATAACCAGCCCCTTGGCTGACCAGAAGCAGAAAGCATATAATGTAACTCATAGACAAGGTCTGGAATTCCTGAATAAAAAAAAAAACGTAAAAACAACCTATCAATATTTTGTCAAATCAGAAATCACACCAAATGCCAAATCAAAATAGATAAAAAAATTGCTACTGTAATCTACAGTCCAAATATCTTTAAAATCCAAAAGCATTCTGGTCAACTATTAACAAAATCCTCAAACCAGGTTATGACACCCAACCATAACACATAGTGCCCAATAACACAGAAATCTCAGCTACCCACTTTAATGTGCACTTTGTAAACTCAGGCATATTCCCTAGTCACACACCACTCCCATTCCACCAGCCTCTCCAGTCATATCCACACCTGAGACTCTGTCCCTTATTGAAATGAGTTCCCACCTTAACCATTAAAAGCCTTCTATTAAAACTAAAACCCACCACCCTATAACCTGATAATCTCCCCATCAAATATGTACAAATGACTGCTGAGGTTATAGCCTATCCCATTTCCATACTCATAAACCATTCTATTTCAGAAACATATATAATGAAAAAAAGGAAAAACATCTCCACAAATTCCACAAGTTCACAAGAGACTCACAAACATAAAACCAATCCATGATAGTTGGCACAACAGAAGAAACAGCGATGCAATCACCCAAAGTAACTCTATCGTGGATTGGTTTTGTGTTTACAGACACATACATTTCAACACTATGAAAAAAAGTTATATCCTACTACTACATAAAGGAAGAAATAACATGGAACTGAATAACTACCACTCTATTGATATCCAGTCCCTTATCTAAAATTCTCAAAAATATATTCTGGTCCAGCTCTCCTAACACCTCTCCAAAAATAACCTCCTGTACCCTTCCCAACATGGCTTCTGCCTCTATCATACTACTACTACTACTACTACAGCTCATCTACATTTCACTAACACTGAAACACCCATTGGTATGAAGGAAGGCTACTATATGCCTCTTTCTAGACCTTTCCAAAGCCTTTGACACAGGCCTGCACCCCATCCTCCTACAAAAACTCTCAGCTCTAGGATTTAGTAATACCTCTACTGCGTGGTTTAACAGCTATTGTCTAACAGATCACAGACCATAAAAGAGGCACATAGACTTCTCCCTTTTCATCTCAGCCTCCACAGATATCCCCCAAGGGTTCATTCTTGATTCCATTCTTTTCAACATCTTCATTAATAGCCTCCCAGATGCCTCAAAATTAACCCCAATAATTCAGTACACCGACTCTACCCTCATATATATAGCATCCAAAACCATAACACAACTGCAACAAAATCAGTCAAAAATCCCTCTCCTTCACTGAAGCCTGGCTAACTGACTAAAACTTTTTCTTAACCCTCAAAAAAGCAAATTTATGCTCTTTACTCCAAATCTTTCATGATATATTCTCAGGAAGAAACATTAAAAGTGAAACTGTCCCACATACTAATCTGCTTTGCATCTACATTGACAATAGCTTGTGATTTGACTACCACATCCAACATACAGTAAAGAAAACTCACCATAAATTGAGCTCCCTATATAGAGTCTAAAATGTCCTCTCTGTCCAAATCAAAAAATACTTAGCCTCTACCCAGCCCCTATTTTCATCAAATAACAAGTCTCTCAGCTCTCAAAGCTTGAAAAATACTACAACAAAGTAGCATAGTTTGCAGTAAATCACCCACAAATATCTTGTCACTGACTAGCACTCAAAGAACTAAACTGGCTCAAACTACCCCACTTGCTATTTTACTCCCAACCTGTGAATACTCATAACCCCATCTATAAATCTACAGAATGTCCATCTCTGTCGACTGAAATCCAGGCATGCAAACCAAGTAGACCCCTACAACATCTGCTGCTCCATGTCACTAAATTCAACAATACAGCTGGTGACAATCTGTTCTCAAACAATGTCATCAGATTATGGAGTACCATACCTATCTCTTTAAAAATAGAACATATACTTTTAAACAGAAGCTAAAGTCATATCTGCAGAATCTTTAACTTTGCCCCTGCACTAACCCTGGATATGTACCCCTAGACTAAACCATAATTCCGCACTTTTTCCTACCCTTCAGTAATATCCTTCTCATCTCTTTCTCACAGGCCTTCTTCTCTCCATTGTCATCCACTCACAGCAATTGACTGCTTCCCCCATGGAATTTCAAACTCACTTTATCTTTCTAACATCCATCTACAGAATCATCTTTTCACATCCATCTCCTCCTCTTTCACACTTTCAGTCTGTTCTAGTCCTCCTCCTTCAGTATGTCTTTAGTTTGTTACATCAGCTTCTAATTAACAAATAATTAAAAATGAAAGCAAGTTTGTCTATTTTATGTTTTTATTATAAAACTGCTTACTGAAGTATAAAATGCTAGTAGTCTTCTGAAATATATGTGTATATTGAATTGTGTTCATCATCTTCCTTTGCTCAAAACAATATGCATCCATGCCTCATTGTACTATCTGCAATGACTCCATTACTACACATGCTTTTCAAAATACTTTTGGAAGACTTTTTCTATACAATGTGTAAACTTTTACATGTCTTTATTCACTAGACTGTGCACTTACTTGTAAAATGCTGTTTTTCTACACTATGTATGATCTTTAAAATTAATCATTTGGGGCCTTTCTCCTCAGCCCTCTCCTGAAAAGGGGACTCTGTGCCCAGTCAGACTGTCCTAGTCAGCAAATGTAGTAAACAAATAAATATGTGTGTATATATATATATATATATATATATATATATATATATATATATATATATATATATATGTATATTCGATATATCACCAAAGACTTGTCTTGGAGTGTCTGTTGCTTGCTAACACCTACAGATTCAGCTGAGTACCTTATTCTTTTGGTAATTTGTTTTGGAATATGGCCACATAACCTCTTTCTTTTTGTGCAATTCTCCTGAATATTAATTACAGAAATTATACAAACAGATACTGAATTTTCTATGCAGATTGCCTGTTCCCTGTGAACATTTTCTGAGTACAATACATCTGCTTTAGTAATGGTTATTATAAAGGTTGAAGTGCTGTGTCCTTCCTACCCCCAGTCAGTGTGCATGGCAGAAACCTTTTACTTCAATGATGCATTCAGTTATATGTGAAGAAGACTTTTGTATAATTATTGCATGTTGAGCAAGCCTGCGGCCAAGAACCCCTAATGGCTTTCTTCAACAGACTGAGAAGGCAACACATTCTGTATACTTTTCCTTTGTAACTGTATTTGCCAACCTTTTCTCATTGTAGTCTGTACTTGTCAATGATTTAATATACAGGAAGAACTGAAGAAAATAATGAAGAGCATGAGCAGATCTTGTATTGGCTGATAATTGCCTTTAGGGAATGTATAAAATTAGAACCATCTCAAACTGCAGTATAAAAACAATTCCATTAAAGCCATATGAAGTGTCACGAGAACTAATGTGCTTTTCCAAGTTATTGTTCAATTTTCTCTTTGTGATGCATGGAGTGTTGCTTCTTTTATGACAGAAGATGGAAGTTAGAAGCTCACAGAGAAAGTAGTAGAAACATCAGTGCTGGCTTAAGTACTAGATAAAGCAGCAGGAAGCCATGTGAATCAGTAGTAAAGTCATTACCTCACACTGACTCTTTGCACCAGTGTGCTGTACTTAAAGTAAAAAGTTTTCTCAAATTCCTGGCAAAGCCATTACAAAAAATTGTACTGTACCAGCATTGTTCATCCCATCTCTTCTGACGTCCATAGTTTTGACAAACAGTTCTGCTTCATAATGATTTATTGGCAGTAGTGTACTATGATGCTTTGTGTAATCAGACTATTTTTTCTAAAATAGCCTTTTTTTATTTATTTTCCTCTAACCTAATGTAAATAAAACTGCTTTCTGATGTGTTGTATTCTGGCCATGTGAGAAAAGAAGATGAATTGATTCTGAAGCACTCTGAAGAAAGAGAAAGTTTCAGATTTTTCACCAATAGCCCTATGACATTCCCACAGACAAATGTGATTTTATCAAAGTAAGTAAACAGCATTGATGACTCATGTTGTTATGTAATTTCTGACGTTTTAATGTGGCTTTTATTTTTGTTATACCAGGGCATGCTTTGTAATATGTATAATGTCTTAGCAATGACTTGAAGTTTATGCATTGAAAATGATTTAATTTTGCTTTTGCTGGTATACAGTTCCTAACAATGTCCTTTGTAGATGAATATTATAGATGTGCCATGTTGGAATTTCACATGACTCAAGCATTCAGCCTGAAAAGCTATGAAAATAAGTACTTTGGTAATAGTCCCACTTTTGCTGCCATCACTAGTTATCAACATCTTTGTTGTAGTATCTTTAAAATTATACTGTTTGCTACCATATTATATTGGTGTCTAAGACCATATAAGAATATTAGTGGTCGTTGTCATCAGGATAACCAGGCCAGGTTTATCCACACCCTTTTTTACACTGAAAGATGTTATTCATTCTACATTTTTGATTTCTGTAGTTATACTTATTATATTACCTGAGCATTTAACCAAGAGCTCTAGCAAAAATGTAAGTATAAAACTGTAGGTGTCCTAATTGTCCATATCTAAGTACACAGAGCTGTTACTTTTTCTAGAGACAATAACATACCGGGAGTTCTCTACATATTGTATTTAGTTCTATACTAATACAGGTAATGACAGTTTTCATTTCAAAATTATTCAATTCTTGTGGATATTATGTAGAATAACTAGCATACACATATAAATTTCAGCCTGGGATTCCACCTGTATCCCTGATGGACAGGGGGTTTGGGTGCTGAGTTGTGTAAACATGGACTAAACTTTTGGCTAGGCTTATAAGGGCCTCAGGGTCAATTGCCTAGTAACTTCCTATGATCTTATGATCCTATGAAATGGCATGCCTTATATGCATTACATCATTTACTTTTAAACATGCAGTTCCACAACAACAAAATATTAATTAGGGTGAAAATATATCTTTGACATATAAATCATCAATTTCAGTTAAGGAATCCTACAAAATCTTCAAACAAATTAGCTAATCTTCTACATTAAAATGCAAAACGGAAAAAGAAAAATAAAGAAACATACATAAAACTTCATAAAAATCTATACATTCATCATGAGCAACTAATTTCTTTGGACATGATTCAGCTACATCATCTGATTGGATGCCATTAAACCTGTAAGAGTGATGGACTGAGTCCACAGACAGAATCAGAAATCCACCAGAAGAAATCAGACACACAGTAGATATTAACAAATGGATTACTGAGCTGTTGCTAAATAAACCATTTGCGTCAACAGTATTCTTCAATTCAGCACAGACAACTCTTAAGGTGAGAGTAGTGAATAAAAATGCATGCCATACAGTACGAAAACCCTGTGGACCCTATACATCTACAATATGAAAACCCTGTGTACCCTATACATCTACAGTACAAAAACCCTGTGTACCATTTAATCTACAGTACGAAAACCCTGTGGACCCTATACATCTACAGTATGAAAACCCTGTGTACCCTATACATCTACAGTATGAAAACCCTGTGTACCCTATACATCTACAGTATGAAAACCCTGTGTAGCCTATACATCAACAGTATGAAAACCCTGTGGACCCTATACATCTACAGTATGAAAACCCTGTGGACCCTATACATCTACAGTACAAAAATCCTGTGTACCCTATACATCTTTAACATGCATGCATGGATTATTGTATACACATGGTAAAATTATGACTATTATAACTGAGAGTGGAGGTGTTTCTTATATCAGCATGCTATCAAATCATATAGTTTTGCCATATGTCATCTGTGTTTCTTATGCTTAGTCAAACACTCTGCTTGTGCTGTGCTGATGAGGTCACAACAAGGCCAAAATATACATATCCACAGCTAGTGGGGTTTGGCTTTATTGGCCTGAAATTGTCCATTAAATGACGAAACAAGTCATGGGCATTCAGAATTGCCAATTAGCTGAAACACCTGATGTTCATAAGGATCATTTGCATACATCCCATTTGCCTCTGATGCAAGAGGTTTGGGATGTCACTCACTGGAAGTTCTAGCTTTGCTGGAGTTTTCATTTTGTATTTACTGATTGTTTTTTTCAGTGACCTTCTCAATCAATATAATATGTTGGAAAAAAGAAATGCCTGAGAAACCACAATCTCATTTTGCAAGGATCAAACCCATACCATCATTGTTAACACTGTCTCATCTATTAACTGTGTATGCTACAGAAACAGGCCTACCACATTTATGAAGAGAATCACCCTTGAAGGGAATTATGTGCTTCAATATTCTAATGGTTATGCATCCTATATGTAGGTGTGTGTGGTGTTACAAATGTGGGATCAGAGTGTGACATATATAATATCCTTGCTTAATGCACTCCTACCTGACAGTTATTCAGTGGACAGATAAGAACAGATGCAGACAGCACAGTATGATGCAATGTATTCCCCAGAGCTGTGTATTGTCAGCATCTGCCATAGGAGGTAGCAATGGGTATTGCCACAAATGAATGAAATGATTGTGTGAATTAAGAAAGGCTCTCTGATAATGAATGTCATATCAGCATATCAGACTGATGACAATTAATTGAATATGCTCAGGTGCACACATTTGTGCTGGTCCAATTTTAATGTTCGTGTTCAAGGAAGGTTTCTGTGTATGTCTGTACATATATCACCAAAAACCTAGAGCATGTACACCATAGGATTCATTATCTGTAGCACTCTCACCATTTGGCAGAACAAATGTTTACTTCCATGAAATTTAAAGCTACATTACTATGTGCTCATGCAACATATCAAGTGATCGGACTGACTTGATGTACTGGTTGTTGTGTGACATCAGTATATTCACACAAAATTAAACCCTGTGCTAGAATTAATCTTCAAGCTGTACAACTCTTCAAATAACAATATGGTTATTAATCACATTCTCCGCAATGGAACTGCTATCACAGATGTTGAACTCCATCTATGTGAAGTCATTCAATCAGGTGTACTGCATTTGCCTATAATTGTTATTGTCTAAAATTGATGGGGGGCCCTCTTCCACTGTATGCAAAGTATAAATGGGGGGGCTTTCCTTGTAGAACTGTTAATGACACAAATGTTTACAGTGACTCAATGCTGGTTTGGAACACTTGCCTGAGTGTTGAGAACATTAACATCATAGTGGAATCAATGAATGTACCATGGTATAAGTGCATCACCAATTGTCATATGTGTGGTTATGTGAAATTATTATATCATGTGTGCGTGAATCAAGGAATACATGTCCCTGTAATTAATCAGAAAGAATGTTGCTGTATGTCAGACAACATTGCCTGAAGGTAGGTATACCCAAACACATCTGTAGACCCCTGCTGTTGTCACCGTAATGGTACAACAACAATTATGCACAATGTGGATATAATCCAATGTTGGAACACATACCTTACTTAGGCAACAACACACATCATCTTATGTTCTCAGCCCTGAGGAGGTGCTTCACTACAACCGTGATGGAATAACAATCTTTTCATATGACAGAATCAGTCTTTAATAAAACTTTCCAATGAAGATGTACAATATTCACTTGTAACAGGAAATATCATCTATGCAAGGACTCAGCACATGAGTGACAACACTGTTAACATGTACAGTGACCATAAGCAGTGATGTCAGGATTTGAGCTAAATGGCTAACAGCTTATGAAGGTTTGCTGACACAGGAGTGCTATCATAAATTTATTTGATGACTGTAATACTCTACATTTCAATGGATGACATCACTGATGTGTATTGCCTTCATGTATCCACTAAAAAGTGTTTGCACAGCACACCGTACAGATATTCCTGATATATCTATGTGCAGCATGTTCTGCACAGTAAGAGGAAGTAACACATAATCACAGTAAAGTCATTTTTGTATTCAAAATGTGGTTATATATCATTTGTAAGTGATGCAGTGCAGACCTAACAGTCCAGAATGAAATAGTCAGTTAACCACTCAGTTCACTGCATTTCACATGAGTACATTAAACACTTTCTCTTCACACCGTCAAGCCAAATAAAATGTATTAAAAAATCACAAAGCTTTTGGATATAAAAAACATCCTTCCTCAGTATCTTACACAAAAGAAAAGTTAAAACCAACATTCACACTAATAGGTTCAAAGGTTCATAGGTTCATACTAGGCTATCTGCCCGAGGGCATTTACAAACCTAGCCCATCGTTTTGTGGCTTACGCCACCCCTTTAGTATGGGGAACTATACCCATTATTTTGCTGTGCCTCTGTCGAGCAGTGACACTGAGGTAATCCCTGGGGTATATCTGCGATCTCCCATCCATTGGTCAAGATTCCTCTTGAACAAGGCCAGCGAGGTGCTCTGCCTCACATGTACCGGGATTTTGTTCCACAGCATAGGGAGTCTCTGGGTGATGAATCTGTCCCTCCAGCACGTTCTATTAATAACCGTGTCAAGGTTTAAGTCTCGCGCCCTTGTGGTTCTGAGGGATCTAGATTTTTTCAGGTGAAGCATATTCATCAGTGCAGTGTATTTTATCAAACAGCAATGAAGAAGTGAATCATGGCAGCGAGATTTGTCATGTGTGATGCTCAACTTATTCACACTTTTTCAGATGGTCAACACTGACAGACTCAATGGCTTTGATTGTTATCCTTGGTGTACTGGAGGATAAATGGATGACTTGGCACATACCTTTCTGGAATTATGCACTGTAAAAAGTTAGTTGACCACTGTGGGACTCAAACTTGAGGAAGAAATAATGCATACATTTCAATCAAGGTGATTATTTGTCAGTGCTACAGGAAAACTCACTTTCAAACATGTTCATTACAGATAAACTGAATTCAATATAAACATCAGGTAGGCCTGTATGCGTCTGACTTTGTGAAGTCTTATGAAATGCATTCCTCTGAAAGAATCATTATTACTGTTTGTGAATGTATGTCAGATGGATGGACTTTCATGAGCTGATAAATACAGGTTTGGGTATGATACATAAATACTTAACTACACATACTGTCCTAAACATAGAGTTGAGCTATGTGAGGAGAAAGAGGTTTTTTACTTAAGTATCCTGCCTATCATAGAGATGCAAGTGCATTTTTAGTTAATTCCATAATTATCCTGCTTAAACAATTATGCGCACATTCAACTATGTCTCATAACTAAAGAGATATGTTACTTAGAAAATTTTATTTATCAAAACAGTCATGAGAAATTTCTTGAAATAGATACAATTATGATAACCATTTGTATGTAGTGTTACCTTCCTAATCAAATTGTTGTTAGTGGCACAAAAATTCTGGACCCTTCAACACCCAGAGTTTGTGCTCTACATGTGCTCTAAATTTAGCAACATTTTCTCCATAGCCTACCATGTCAGTAGAAGTCAAGCTAACAATATATGCCTGAATTGGTGTCCAGATCTCGCATGTAATAGGTTGTGCACAAGGAAACATATCTTGCCTACTGCATTTGTACAATTGAAAACATGGATTTCTTGGCATACACATTGGCAGTACTTACATAAAATATCACTAAATATGTGAAACATAGTAGTGAGATGCACCATGTGTGATGCTCAAACTATTGACACATTGCAATTTTCAACAGTAAAATGCTTATTGGCTTCGCTTGTAATCCTTGGTGTTTGGAAGGACAAATAGGATGAATTGTAATATATTTTATGTTGAGACTTTCACACTGGGATAAAGCATGCAAAAAATGAAATATAGCTTATGAATTGTTATTGCCACAGGGGAACTTCCTTTTAAGCATGTAATTAGAGATATTCCAATTTCATAATGAATGGAGTTATACTTCAGAAAGACCAGTATGTGTTGGAGTTTAAATAGTCCTGGGAATGCATTCCTATGTCAAAGGCACAATTTCTGTTTGTAAATATATTTCACATGGATGGAGTTGCATGACCTGAGTAACACAGGTTGGGGTATGTTACATATGTACATACTACCTAATACATACTGTCCTAAAGATATAGGATATATAATGATTCATGATGATTACAACAAAACTATTGTGCCCATCATATGTATGAAAGTGCATTTTAAATTAAGTATCATCATTGACATGTTTTAGAAATTGTGCACACATTATTTTGAAGTTATATGTGAAGCATCAATGTTATATGCTAAACAGAGAAGCTTAGGTATACAAGCATTACTGCTACATGACTTGAAATAAACATGTTTACCATTCTCATCTGCCTTTAGTTTTACATCCCTAATCAAAATGTTGAGAGAAGTGTACTTTTGAGACTCTTTGTAAAAGTATATTTTAGCTGGACTTGAACAATTAATCATCTGCATTCTTTATCTAAAGTCATCACATTTACACCTTGTGTCACAGACATAGGTAAGTGACCGGTGGAATTTCTCCACTCAGTACAATTCAGAGTGCTGACTGACACACAACTCCAAGCTGGTTCCGCACTACAGAAGGGAGAGTAAACAACATTTTCACTTTTCTACTTAGGCAGTTGACTGTGTTTGTGTGCTGCAGAGTGGAGAACAAAGGTAAAAGACATTACAAAAGAATATATGAGAAAGAATAAAGCTGACAGCAAAATTAATTCAGGCAATGGGTATTCGCAGCAGAGCAAGAAGTGCATTACAATGACACATTCATCCATCTCACATCTCCTTGCAACATCAGAAAATCACTTTATTGAACTCATTATCAGACTTGTAGCTAATAAATAATGTGAAAGTGGACAGACAACAGCTCACATGCTGTTAGCAATAATGAGAACTGCTGAGTTTTAAACAACACAGTGATAAAAATAAATGCATGCAAATATGTAAATATGTATTAATACTCCCTCTGTAAAACTAATAAACTGTATTTGAAACCTGCATCACCTATGTTATTTCTCATAATTTATTTTAATTAAACAGTGTGCCACAGGGATAGTTGTCTGAAATATGGACTTTATTCAACAAGTACTATCCAGACTGTTAACATCCTTGAACCATTCCTATTTTGTACTACATAAGGAAGCCTAAACTAAATTGTTCACTTTTTTCCTTTAGTAGTGAACTCTGCTCAGTGCTGCTGAGCAGCACACAAATGAAAAATTACAAATTAAAATAAATATATGGAGAGAATAATTGAAATGTGATCTGTAAACAGGATTTGAACACTGCATCTGTTGCAGTTTTTTCAATTTACTTTATTTATACCTTGTGCCACAGAGTTGAGCATATTTCATGTGCATTCTCTGCAGTCATTACTATCCAGGTGCTGACAGACAGGCATTGATGCCAAGCTTATTTGCACTTATTGAAGGCAAGCCAATTTAAACTTGTCTCATTTTTCCTTAAGTCATGGTAGTATTAACTAAAATATTTACAAAAATGTTTTGAATAAAAACATAGTGGAACATGAAATGAATAAAAGTGCATATCAAGCAATGAGCAGAGCAACCAGTGCATTACACTGACACATTTAGCCTTCTCACATCTCTTTGCCATATCACTACTATCATTTATGTCCCACAATATCAGGACTTTGGGTAATGAGAAGGGAATGGAAAACCAGACACGGAGCAGTAGAAATGTGTGTGTATTTCACACACCACACACAATTAATTGTGGCATGAGTTCAAGTGATATAGCTGTTTGTCAGTTTTACTTAGTACTGACATTACTTGAATTTCTTGGTTTACTATCAAATGACTGAAATTCAAAAGACTGTATACCAAAAAAACTGAAAATTAAAAATATTGAATGATGTAATTTTCCCCTTCTCCACTGTTGTGCAATCTTGGAGTTGGTATATATATATATTTAGCAGGGGGTGTGGGGGTGCAGTACCCCACATGATTGGAGCAGGGGGGCTTGCCCCATGCATTAAAAATGTATTCAATATTTTGAATTTTCAGTCTTTTTGAATTCAGTCTTTTGATTTTCAGTCATTTGATAATAAACCACATTTCTCACCTTAACACATTCATACAATAAAATGAGTGTCAATATATATGTTATGATCTCCTTCAGTAACATAGTTTGTAAACAGGTTTTGAACCTTAGTCACAAGTACTGTTTTTTATACTGACTATATTTACACCTTATGCTACAGAGGTAGGTATGTGACAGCTTGGATTTCTTCAAACAGTACTGTCCAGAGTTCTGAGGAAAATGCACCAATGCCAGTCTCAATTGTGCTATTGCTAGCACTCTAAATTAAATTTGTCAGTTTTTACCTCGGGAAGTGAATTGCCATTCACTGCTACTGACCACCTGCAGACAATGGGGTACAATGCCAAAATGTATGCAAAGAATAAAGAAAAAAAATGACATTTTGAAACAAGTCCTTTAATTGTACATTTCTGATGTTTCCTCAACTGTTATCTTGCAACAGGAACTTGTACGGAATTGAACCATCAAACTTAAGAACAATCATTTAAGATTATTTCTTATATTTTTCGCAGACAGAGAGATATATTAGCAAGGAGAAAATGTGTTTAGATGTACTCAAAATATGACATTGTATCAAGTTACATTAAAAGTGTGGGAGAAGTAAGTTATGGAAGTTGTCCTTTCTCATTTGCCAGTAAATGTCTGGATAACTGGAATGCTCACAACAGTTAGGATACCTGTGTATTTACACAATACTACACAAAGTGTGCAAACTCTGCAGCTATATTCTTCTCTTTTATTATGGTGCCTATTTCTTTTATTTATGCTTTCTTAAGAGCAATGCTATATAATTTTATCACATATGGCATCTGTATCACTGCTCCATGTTCTCCCTTGAATATGCACAACATTTGTTAGTAACTTGCAGAAACTGTGGTCATTTAAAACAGCATTTGAATGATAGGAATATTGCTCTCCTAGCTTGGTCAAGGTACTTTTGGACTTTTTGGCAAGTGTGTTCTATCTGACACACCATCAGTAAGTGGACATCAAAGACGGGAGACTGGGAAACACTGACTGCTCCTGTAGTCACCATAGACACCTGTAAGCCATTATTGGGTAACAGTTCTCAGTACTTGCCTTTGCATTACCGGAGCATGTGCATGCAAATGTGCAGCTCCTTACACCATATTTACCTTCTCTCCACTTAGTGCAGGTCATGGTATTCATGAATGCTAATAAACTAGCACCTCATTTCATGATCATAATGTTCAGAGCACTGAATCTACACCATATAAAGGTAATTTTTTAGCTAATAAATTTGTATTGTGATGGGGATACTGTTTGGATTCAGAGAGCTCAATACTACTAAATACACTGTGAGTTTTATTTACTTTCTAAACTGTTTATTGGAAAGATATGATGCTATTTTTTTACATAATGCTTTTAGTTTAACTTTAAATATGGATTGCAGTACCCAGTACAACCATTGTTTTCTGTCTGCATTTTTTTATCCTTTACTGCTGACATAGCCCATGTATAACAGTTATTTGTCTGCATTACAAGGTTTAGCATAGAATGCAACCTGACATAATAGTGTAGATTTTATTTTATGGGGATTTGAACAATTATTGCAAAAGAGTATAGTATAACTCCATAGCAAGGTCAGTTATTATTACATATGTAGACAAAGAATGTGTTAAGGTCATGATTATTACCTGGCTGCCCTCCACACCAGTGAAACTTGTACTATAATGGTTCTCTTCATTTCTGCTTGCACATTGTGAATTAGTATTCTTAATTCTGTAATGTTTTACAAAGTTACACAATGTTGTCTGCATTAGAGAACTGTTATTTTTCTTTTTATTGTATGAATTTTATGTTTGGGTGTGTGGGTGTTGTCTTACTTATATGTAGTCATAGGGATAATTGCCTTTTCAATTACTGAGTGCATGATGGATGAATACATTCATACATAATTGAGTTCTCGGCCACCCTATGTATTACACATTTAATTTTGTGCCTGTTTTCTGTTTCACCTTATAGAGGGATATGGCACCCAAGACATCTGTACCCTGCAAGTCGCCATTCACAGATGCAGAAAATGAGGTCATTATCCAGGGCATCTATCAAAATGGAGCTTTTCTCTTAGGGAAAGGAAAAAGTGACAAATCTGCCTGAGACAAGATATGGTAGCAGTTGGTTGATGTCATCAATGCTGTCACAGAGCATGGCAGAACTTACTCCCAGATGTGACACAGGGCAAGTGATATAATCACCTCTGCCTGCACTAATACTGCTGCAGTTGTCCAGGAATAGATGGCTACAGGGGGTGGTCCTGCTACTCAACCACAACTGTCTGAAACAGGGGAGTTCCCTTGCATTGTAGGTGATCCTGATAAATTGGCAGAGGGGTCACACAAAATTATTGATGTTGATGCTGATGTAGATGACAGACCCAGAGTGTCTCAAGCAGAAATTCCAGTTCCGGGTATGCTAAATAAAAATAATGTAAGTGTCAATGTAAATATCTTTATATGCTATATATCATATGACTCATATATCTAGAGCCAGTGATAAATGTGTGTTAAATGACACAGTACTATAGATATAGAAGAGGATTGTTTTGGAGAGGATTCAACTGGTCAGTAGATTTTTGTATGATATGATTTTTAGCCTGCACAAATAAAGGGGGTTGTTTTCTGTTTTTATTTTTGTTTGTTTGCTTCATTTCTACTGTTATGTGCATCAGTCTTCTTTCCTCTCCCATCCTTCATACAGGGACATCAGGACTGCAGTCTGCAAGACCACCTGCACATTAGTTGTAAGGCTGAATTAGGTCTAACTGGGACTAATATTTTTACTGGTTTAGCATATATTATAGTTTAACATACTTTTTATATAACAGAGTGATCATCATTTAATTATATATTTCTCTCTCTTTGTTGCATTTATTGCTTGTTATTGTACATGATCCTGACAGGAGCACTGTGTAACTCATACCACCTGATGTCAGCGGATTGTTAATCACTGATGATGATGGCAGTGTTGAAGAGGCACAGTCTGGGGGTGTGGAGGGTCAGTCTGACACTGAGGTTGGGGCTCCCACATCCTCTATCCATATTGCAGAGACAGTTAGTATGCCTACCCTTGCCCATGACACAGAGCGCTCTGATATACAACAGGTTGAGAGTAACATAGTTGCTCAAGGTAGTGTGGTTACTCTAGTTGCAGAGCTGATTGATTTTCTCCATAGATAGTGTGAGGGCAAGGTGCAACACTAGTTGAGGTAGTGGGGGAATTCAAGTCAGTTTAATGTTTTTAGGGATGTGCAGTGATGGGTGGAATGGCAGGTGACTGTTGTGAATTTGGCTATTTTGTTATATTTCTAATTTAGCTTTGAGTTAGGATTGGAGGTTGGTAAACAGTTGGGAGCCATAGACAAGTGAAGGAAGTAGATAGGTAGAAGCAAGTTCTTGTTTTGTAGGGAAAGAAAAGAACTGTTTATGTCTGTATAGAAGTCCTAGTTTTTTATGAGTCTTACTGATGTTATTTTCAATGTGTAGATCAAATTTTAAGCTTTCATTGATTATGACACCTAGCTGTTTGGTATGGGTTACTAATTTGATTTTGGCGTGGTTCAGCGAGAGTATGTTAAATTGAAATTTGTTGAAGGGAGTATTTCTCTTTGGAGTGAATATTATGAACTTGGTTTTATTGGGGTTTATGTACAGAAGGTTGTTGTGGAGTCATGATTCCATGGCAGAAAATACAGATTGAGGGATGTGTTGAATCTGAGGTAGGTCAGTAGCAGTGCAGATAATAGTAGAATGGTCTGAGTATTGTACAAATGATCTTTGGTGAAATGAAAAATGAAGGTTATTGATAAAAATGTTAAACAGTAGAGGTCCTAATATAGAACCCTGGCGGACCCCAGTGGGGTTGCGTATATATGGTAAATAGATTGCTGCCATTTTACAGCATTTATTTGTTTGTTAGGTAGCTATTGAACCTGTTGAGAGCTGTAGTAGATAGTCCTATATTAGAAAGATAAGAGAGAAGCAGAGAGTGAGAGATAGTATCAAAGGCTTTATATAAGTCCACAAATAGAGTGGAGACAATCTTTCTGGAGTCACAGGCTTTATTAACTAGGTCCAAAAAGGATATTAGGACAGTAGAATTACAATGGCCTGGTGTGAAACCATGTTGTGTTTGTGAGAGGATTTGATTGTTGAAAAGGAAATGCGGAAGTTGCCTATGTACACATTTTTCTAAGAGTTTAGATACAGGGGATAGAATAGCTATGGGGCGGAAATTGGAAATATCAGTAGAGGTACCCTCTTTGTGGAGAGGTAGAATGTATGCTTTTTTCCAAAGGTTGGGAACATATGACTCATGGATGGATCTATTTATGGATATGCTAATGGGGTAAGAAATTGCTTCTGCAGTGATTTTTAGGTACTCTGTAGGTGGGCCATCTGCTGCTTCAGAACTAGGTTTTAGTTTTAGAAGTAGCTTTTTTATGGTTGAGGTTGAGACAGTACAGAGTGTAAATTTGAGCTTGGAATTGTTGACTTGGACTGTGTCTAAGTTGTCTAGTGGATTATTCTGGAATGTTTGTGGTAGAGAGTGAAGGTTGGGATTGTGTGTGTTGCAATACAGTACTTTGGTCTGCGATGTTTGATGAAGTGAGAAGATGCTAGAAGTTGGTTGTTATATTAACTATAGTGTTAATGAAGTAGGAGTTAAAAAAGTTTGCTATCCAATCTGTTGTTTTGTCAGGGTGGAGGCAAGAATTACTTTTTGTATCTGTGTTTAGGAGAGTTCCAATGGAGGTCCAGAATTGTTTGGGTTGTGCTTGTGATTTTTTGAAGCTTTATGCAGTATTCCTTCTTATCTTTGGATATTAGTTTTTTTAATGTGGTCTTGAGCCAGTCCAAGAATTTCATCTCTAGTGGCACAATACAAATGACCCTGGCCATCCCTCTTAATCATGGCCCCCAGTTCTGAAAACCAACAAAATAGAACCAGAGTCCTATTCCATTATTCCTAGCTGAAGTATTCAGGCAACTGGCCTGCTTTGAACACTCTAATTTTTTCAAAGTAAATGCTTTGGACCCCGGGACACTCAGTTAAGAACATCGAGGGAGCACCAAGAGGCAGGGGCTGGGACAGGTGGTAGCTCACCTTGTGGCAGACCGAGTTCTTATTATGTTTTTTCCAAAGCTTCCAGGTTTTATCTCTAATTAACATTAGTTCCTTTGTTGGTTTAGTTAACCATGGATCATGACTAGTTTTTAGTCTTTTGGTTCAGGTTGTGCAGTTTGACAGGCAACAGTTTTTATATTTGAAAGTGCATGGGATCTTAGGCTTTGAGCTAGGTGGAAAGTGTGATTGCTATCCTTTACTTCTTAGCCAGAACCAGGACATACTGTGCGTGCTTCCATCTGCCAGCACCATCTACACCTAATGTTTTTCTCTCAGACTCCCTCATTTGAATCTGCTGCTGCTGCTGCTGGCCCTGCCTATGGTCCTTGAAACTGTGGTCCTTCCCCTTGCTGTCCTTGTTGAAGCTGTTTCCTGAGAATTATATTTTGTAACATGGCATAGACTGTGGGTATTTATGCAGAGGTTCTTGGGTTGTACTGCTACTGCAGGGCACCTCCCAATATATCTAGCCACCAGAACCTTGATTTGAGCAATCCAAGCACATGCTCTATGATATTCTTAGTTTGAGCATGAGCCTCATTGTATCCTTGTTCTGTGGGAGTTTATGGGTTTCTCATGGGTGTCATAAGCCAGGGCTCCAGTGCATAACCTGCATCCCCCACTAGATGACCTTATGAAAAGTCACCCCTAGCAAACCTTGTTTACAGCTCCCAGGTGTGCCGTATGTGTGACTTGTGAAAACTGCCTGGGTTAACTGCACAGACATTATAGATGATCCCTTGTGCATTACAGACAACCTGACAGTTTATGGAGTGGTATCCTTTTCTGTTAAGTACCACCTTCCATGTTCACTGAGTAGGGCTTTTAATTCTATGTGTGTGCAATCTATGTCATCAAACACTTCAGAGAAGTGTGCTAGTGTATAACATCCCTGTATGGTTCTTGTTCTCTCCTGTGGAGTGGGTTAGAAACAGATGTGACCTCCTTGCATGTTGCAACATATTCTAGAGTATGATGCCTGTGGCACACCTAATATATCTCCTGTGGGTCTGTGGAATGTACTGGTAGCAAGTGTACATAATGATACATATACCTTCATTTCCACTGGGATGGGTTTTGCATGATTTCCTTGGGGCCTGAGTTGGGGTTGGCAGAGGTTGCCTAGTTCCTGTAGAATATCCCTGTCTACCTTGTAGTGATGTGTAATTTCTGTGTCATGCAGTCAAATGTGGTCTTAACACCCTTCTTCTTCTTGCCAGAGTTCTGGCAGTAGCAACAGCAACACCTTGATTTAAAGCCTGTTGCACATACAGCATAATGATAGTAACAGCAACCTCCAACTTTTTCTAAGGTAATTGTGCCTGTATTCCAAAGTGTTTTGGAGTTCAGGACAAATGGGAGGACTGAGTTTCCACAGTTTATAGCTTTCTGAACAACTCCACCATATCTGATTGGTTAAACAGCATGTAGTTAAACTCTTTATGCTCTCATTAGCATATTCTGCAATTTTCCTTTGTTTTGTGGCTCAGCAGGATGTGTTCAGCCGTTTAATGACTATCAGATAAAACGTTATCATGTTAGCAGCACACCACACCACAAACAAGATAGCAGCACTTACTGTTGCTGTTAATGAATCCATCCTGTGGTTGTTAGACTTACTGCTTTTGTGATGGACTGTTCCTTTTAATGACCTGAATTCAGTGAGCTTGAGTTTGCTGTTGAAATTGTGTCTCACAACTATTTTTGTTAAGCAAGAATTGGTCTGAGTTATATTCATTTGTTAAGCTATTTGAGAAGTTGATAATGCACACAAATTGGTGAAAAATGCTTGATAACATGCATATAATAGTAATAAATAAAAATAAATGTACTCCATACCTTATAAAAAAAATCATAGCCCTTCAAAAGAGTATATTGTTAAGATAAATAAATTACAAGAACCAACTTAGTATGTGATATGAAACATAGTGTGCCATAGAAAAGGAGCATAAGCTGTAAGGGAATTACAATCATCAGTTACTAACAGGATATGAGTGTACTACAAGCATTCATTTATGATTTCTGTCATTTTTAATTTTTCCAAGTCATTTGGGTTTCTAATACCATGATGGGAATGGACCCCATTCCTAAGTCAAAGCACGATTAAAGATCATGAAATTAGTATGGTTTCACTCTTTGATGTTAGCCAAAAGTGGTCTTTGCAGCACCAGCAACGTGCCCAGTAATGACTCCTTCTGCAGTTCGTATGGTGTTACATGAATTATAACATATCCAAATACGATTATAAATTCTTTTTTATAAGACCAGTTGCTCCTACTACTATTGGAACTGTCTGGGTATCTTTCTTCCACATGGCTCTCATTTCTGCCTGCAGATCAAGGTATTTTATAACTTTGTGTCTCTCTGTATGCAACACGCTGTAGTCACTAGGTGTGGCAATTTCAATGATCAATGCTGCTTTTGTCTTCTTTTCTTGGACCACTATATCCAGTTTTCTGGCATCTGTCTTTTCAACTGTTAGTATTGGATGGTCCCATGTGATATAAACTTCATAATTTTCTATGATTCTTTGTGGCTAGTGTTTCCAGTGTTTATTAGCCACTTCAGTATAATAATGTTTGCACAATCTCCAGTGTAACAGTCTTGCCACATTATTATGCCTTTCAGTATAAAGTCCCTCTGCCAATAGTGCATTGCAACCAGCAACAAAGTGTGTGACTGTTTCCAATTTGGTTTTACAAAACCTACATATGTCTGTTTCTCCCACATGTTCAATGGGCTTTGTAAACCAGTGTGTACATAGACCACTATCTTGGGCTGCCAATATTAACCTTTCATTTCTTGATGTGAATTCACCTCTCCTTAACCATTCCTGCATTTGTTCTTGATCAACACAAGGCTCTTTCAGAAGTTTCTATACTTGCAACTATATTTATGTTTTTTTCCACATTTCTTACCTTCTCATCTGGTCCTTCACCTTATATTCTTTCTTTTGTTTTTCAGCACATTCAGTTGCTGCCTGGTTTTTGTCTACTTGTGGTTTGACTTCCATTCCTTCTTGACGTTGATATGCTTCTGCTAAATTAAGCAGAGACATCATATTAGATTTATTCTCCTCATATTTCAAAACTTTCATTACATTTGGATGTTGTGAGGTCAGTAGATATGTGTGGAGTCCCACGATTGCAGATCTATACATGTCATCAGTTTCAAGGAGGTATGTGTGGAGTCCCACGAATGCAGATCTGTACATGTAACTAGTTTCAAGGAGGCCAATCCCTCCTTCAGAATGGGGAATATATAATCTTGGTATACACTGATTTTTATAAATCATTTGGTGAGCATAAAGCATCCTTCTTGTTGTAATATCCAGTCTATCCAATACTTTTTGGGGCCAGTCATTCACTCCAAAACAATAATATAGGACAGGAAGAGCAAATTGATTTATAGCTTGGATCTTGGTCCTAGATGTTAATGCTGGTTTCAGGATTAAAGTCTTCTAAAGTACACCGTACTGAGTTGTATTCGCATTTGTTCATGTTTTATTGCTGATCCTTCATCACTTCCCAAGTATTTATACACTCCCTCTTGCTCAAGTTATTTTATATCACATTCTTGTCCCAAACTGATGTTTTCCTGGTGCTGCAGGTTTCCTTTTCTAAAGGTTGCTTTTGCACATTTATCAAGACCAAATGACATTCCAATATCATCTGAAAAAGTTTTGATAACCTGCAGCTGTGCTTTCAGTTCCTCATCTGATGAGCTATACAGTTTTAAATCATCGACAAAGAGAAGATAAGAAGTCATTAGTCTTTGTTGTTTTCTAAGAGCCAGATTGTAGCCATGGCCTAAGCTGTTAAGTAAACAGCTTAATGGATTAATGGCAAGGCAGAATAGCAACTGTGACAAAGTATCAGCCTGGAATATCCCCCTTTGAATTTTTATCCCTGGGATAATAATCTGTCCTTTATCATGGCTTAATTGCAAAGTGGTCTGCCACTGTTTCATGGTTACTGTAATGTAGTCAATGAGTGTAGGGTGTATTTTATACATTTTTAAGCACTCTTTTATCCATGAATGTGGGATAATAAATGCTTTTTTGTAGTCAATCCATGACATACTTAGATTCTTCCCCTTCTTACAGTTCCCACTATAACTTTGTTTAACAATAAATGATCCTTTGTTCCATATGACTTTCTTTTATTGCCCTTTTGTTCTACTGCCATAATTGAGTTTTCTTCTAAATGACTATAAACTCTGTCGTTGTCAATTCCCGTGTATAGTTTATATATCGCTGGAAGACAAGTTATTGGTCTATAATTTTTAAGGTAGCTTGCAGGTTCACTCTTAAGTAAGAGCATTGTTTTTCCTGTTGTTAATCAGTGCGATGTGTGTTCAGGGTGCACATATAAATAGTTCTTACGCATGGCTAAATCCTCATGCAAAGAAGTTAATACTTTAAGCCAAAAGTTAGGTACTGCATCTGGGTCCGGGGTTTTCCAGTTAGAGACTTTTCTCAACTTTGTTTCAATCTCTCTGGCTGTTATTTCATCCCATTTCATATCCTGTACCTTTCAACTTCTTATTCTTTCTTTTACTTCCTCTATCCATTTAGCATCTTTTTTATGTTCTACAGCATCTTCATAGATACTTCTCCAAAACCTATCTACTTCCTCTTTTTTTGGCAGTCTTTCAATTCCTTTTGCCTTATTTCCCAATTCTCTGTAAAACTTTTTTGGGTCATCAATAAATTGCTTATTTTGTGCTTTTCCCTTATATTTATCTTTGTGTCTTCTAAGACTTTCTGGATGTTTTTAATTTTTTAGTTTGTTATCTCCAATAGTGCATAATAGATCCTGGTCTGTTCTAATACTGCACATTGCTTTTATCACATCTATCTTTCTTAGTATTTTTGTTGATCTATTCCCTATTCTATAATCTTCAACAATGACATTTCTTGTCTTAGCTGCTTTATAGTTTTCTCTGTTCGATATTTCCATGATGGTATTCACTTTTCCCCCTCTTTTCCCACACTACCATGTGTTCCTGTGGTAGAACTTTATCAGTTATTAATTTAGCAGCACAGTAATATATTCTGTTTACTTCTGTTATATCACATGGGTCTCTATGGACAGTCCTAATTACTGAGGTCATTTGTTTTATCAAGCTTCTGACTTTGGGGGGTTTACTGACCTTCTGCAGTCTATTTCTCTCATTGATCTTGATATATCTGTCTTTGTCTATTAAATCAAGCAACTCTTCTCTTAACTCATTTTCTTCCATACCGAGGTCACATCCCTTGTTTTCCATTTCCTGCGGGCATTCTATAGAAAGTTCTATAGCATTTCCCCATGGCACATTCTCTTCAATTTCATCCCGTGTCATCTGTTGTTCTGTCATATGGGAACTCACTGGCCTATCACTTCTCAACATTGAATGCATCAGAGTTTCTACAGTTTCCTGTTCTTTCCTTGCTGTCCAGCTTCAGATGAACGTTTATACTGATTTCCTGTTGAAGGCTCCAAAATATCTTGATATGGCACCTGACCAATTGCTTCCTGTTCCACTGGTTTCCAATTAATTTGGATATCCATTGCCCTATCCTGTTGTGGTGCTTTCTGTATTCAGTTTACTACACTGAATCCTTCTCTTTGCAGCTCTTCCATAACCTTAACTTCTATTTCTTTGACTCCTCCATTACTAATCTCGTTTTCTTCTTTTCCTCTTAGTCTTCTAATTTTTTGTATTGCAAAGTTTTCCATGTCCGAATTCCTTTCACTATATTTTTCTTCAAATATCTTTGGTGCTGCTTTTTTGTATTGGTTAGTTTTGCTTTCTCCTTTGCATAAATATTACACCATATTAAATCTCTGTTCCTTTCCCCTGTCCATATTTCTTATTCACATGTCTCCTGATCTTCTTGGTTTTCCTTATTTTGGGGACACACTCCATCATGCTGTGATGTAGTCTGTTTTAGACCTTCTACATTAAATCCTTCACTTCGCAGGTACTCCATAACTTCAACCTCTATTTCTTTAACTTCTGCTTTACTTATCATCTTTTCTACATTACATCTTATTGCTATTAATCTTTTTATTGTGAAATTTTCCATATCTAGATGCCTTTGCCTGTATTTCTCTTTGAATATCTTTGAGACTGCCTTCTCTGTATTCGTTAATTTGGCTTTCTCCTTTACATAAATATTGCACCATATCAAATATCTCTTTCTTTCCCATGTCCATATTTCTTTTTTATATTTTTTAAATATTTCTAGATTTTGTTGTTTATATTTTCTCACTTTTTCAGATGCTTCTTTTTCCATAGAGATCAACATTTCTTGATCTGTATACTGTTTTTCAAAAATCTGTTGTATTAATAAAAGCAAATTTTTATTGAAAGCTTCTGACAGTTTTTCCTGCGGAAGTATTTTTCTTTCCTCTAATTTCTCTCTTAATCATTTTGTATATATTGTGTCTGGAAATTCTGTTCTTCTTATATAATAGTAACAATACATAATTTCTTTCTTATCCTCAATAGTCCACTCTATTGTCTTTATGGCTCTTCTTTGGCCAATCAATGTTTGTCATTTTCGTGGACTGGTACTTCCTTCTACAACAGGGGGGGGGGCATCCTCCTCCTGACCCTGACCTAGCCCCATTGTAGTAATATTTCTATATTTTGAGGATTCTACACTGTCATTTTTTCCAGTCCTGGTGCCAGTGCACCTACCAGGATTGGGCACAGAAGTAAATCAACAATGAAAAAAGATAGCTGGGTGCACAAGACCCAGGATAAATATGTGCCCAATCCTGGTAGGTGCACTGGCACCAGGACTGGAAAAAATGACAGTGTAGAATCCTCAAAATATAGAAATATTCTAAAATGGATAATACTGTGTTTGTGGTCTTAGGAGCTCAGTGTGTTAGTGTAATTATAGCAAGGAGCATGCTACAGTTACAGTTCAGATGATCTTCATTACTCCTCAACTTTGAGAAGATCTTTTGATGCTTTACTTTTAGAAGACCTTTTTTTTTGTTTTGATTTTTTTTTTTGTTTTTGTTTTTTTTTTTTTTTAGTTTTGAGGGGACCGCCAGTCTGGAAAACTGTTCAGGGCAACAGATGTCCTAGCTATGTCTCCAAAAG